>NW_005371371.1:4781825-4792717 GCF_000412655.1 Myotis brandtii | reverse complement strand
TTATCAGTGAGAAAGTATATGGCATGAGCATGCTTTAACACAGCATGTAAAGTTCATGATATCATGTCATGTTTTCTCAATAAGCTTTGGATTGTTTTCACAGACCACTGTCTATGTTATAACTATTTTATTAATATTATTCTCAAAATTAACTTTCCTTAAATGATGGCCAAGCATTATCAGAAACCATGCCAAGAATCGGATCATCACAAGAACCTACCCCAGAAGAGGTTCTTAGAAGGTGTTTTCCTTATTGTTGTTCTTGATGATTGAATGGCCATTTTTAATAGAATCACCTATAGCATATGTAACAGAGAGGTAGATGGATGAGAGAAATATTATATACCAGACACTACACAGAACTTAGAAGGAGCCGTGTTTACATTGTGAGAAATGTGTCTGTACACAAAGTGGGTTGAAAACATATTAGTACGATGAGAGGCAGAGAAATACTGCGTTCTGCATTTTACAGAACTAATTAATATGCAATCATCAGAAATGGAATACTGTATTGAAAAGGACATTCAGCATCCTATGAAACAAATGTGGCAAAATGAAAGCAGCAGCAATCTCTGCCAACAATACTTACTAGTATATCCATAGCCAGAAAACAGTCTTAAGCTTTTACAATACAACACAGCACAACACAGAGTTATTCCGGCCCATCACAATTCCTTCAGACGGCAGTGCCTTCAGTGAGCAAACTTTGCAAACACACAACAGTGTCACTTAAACACAACTACCCATATAGTCTGAAGTATCTGAAAATAATTGAGCCACAAAGACAGCCTTGGTTTAGTAAGGTTGTGACGTTTTAGAGGGGCTTTGCATTTTTTCTTTTCACTAATTGATTTGGTAGACAACAAAATGAAAATTTCTGTCTTACCAGGATTTTAAAAGTATAGTCATCTCTTAATTCTTCTAAACAAATTATATCCAAAGTTTTGACCAATTTTCAATATATTGTACCATGGACAGAAAGTGCTTACTTATTTGGCTGGTGTTAATTTAACTTTTTTATATATTAGGCACCAGATGTTTTCTTAACTGAGTGTGGTGTTAATAAATTGTACTTGGGCATTCTGAATAAAAGCTTCACTTTAGGATTTTGTAGAATCAGTGTGTAAAGCATGTGCCTTTTCTAAAAACTTGTTTTTCTTGTAAATGGGAAATACATCCGGACTGTACATTAACTAACAATTAAATTTAATTATGATGGACTCAGTATTGATTTGAAATATTATATGCGTGGCCACTTGCAGCCAGAGCTATTATATTGTTTGGTAAGCTTCTGGTCATATTGCATCCCTTTGATTTTACCAAACCATTTATTGACTAAGCAGTGTTTCTTTTGAACAATATTTATGAATTTGTCAAACACAGACACATATTAGGAGTATCTCAGTATGTACTTCATTGCTTCAGCTGCATCTCTTTTCATCAGTCATAAAATATTTCTAAAACATCCATAATTGCCAGAAGCCGGTCCATCCTTGCTGCTTGGCACAGTCGCTGCAGGGAAGAAACATCTGCACAGCATATGTTTCAAGGGACCTGGCATATATAGCATACTGTTCTTAATATGTTTGCTCCCCTTCTTGGCGCTATGTGTTTTAACCAAGGTCACCTCTCCGAGAAAGGTTGTTTACCCAGGTAGGGATTTTTCCCTGAAGTTAGGGAGGGGATAAAACCCCTTAACTAAGTGCCAGGCGGGTAGTTAATCACTTTAACTAAGAACAATCACGCTTAAGCTACATAATCTTTACTCCCTGGAATGGAGATAAGAAACACTAACCTTTGGAATAGAAATTGATAGGATTAAAATCAACTGGTATGAATACAGATGTAACAAAACAACAGGACACAGAACCTAGAGACAGAACCTAGCGAGAGAACATGGCAAAAGATCCTGGACAGAACCTGGCAACAGAACTTGGCTGGAGATCCTGGCTAGGCTGCTGATCAACTGAACGCTGACTCCGTGTCATTCCTTCATCGCCGACTCCGTCCACACCTTGGGGAACCCCTGGACCTGCTGGGGTTGGACCCCAACATATAATGAGATTAACCTTAAGACAGACATTAAATAATCACCATACTCATATACATGATATCATAAAATTTTAACTGGGTACATTATTTCCAGCTCAAAGATCATATTCCCTGTCATTTCTTGCAGCTTGATATACCACAGATTTAAGGCATTCCCAATGAGATATAGTCAGGAAAGTGGAAATGTCCTCATAGGAATAGGATGTGCCTTCTTTGACTTTACCTTCTTCCAGATGCTTTGCAGGTGGATATAACAGCTGGACAGTCTAGAGCCATCTGGGAACATGCTCATCATGGAAAGCCACATGTGGGGGAGCTGCGGTCTCTTATAGCATAAAGTCCCAATTGCTGTGCCCACTTTATTGAACTGAGAGTCATAAACTCCTATTTTGCTCAATGCACTATGGAATAGGTCTTTTTAACTTGCAGCCAACCAAAATTCTAATTCATAGAACAGCAGTACCTGCTAACACTGATGTACTGAAAACATTGAGTGTAAATAACTTTGTAAATTAATGTAATATCCTTATTTTCAATAGATTTAAAATGTCTTTTATTTATGCAGCTCAAGTTATTAGATTTAGTGTGAAATTTGGATCAATAAATCATTCATACAGCACCACACAAAATTAAAATTACATTGAACACTGCTCTCTGTCTCCATATTTTTACTCACTAGACAAGACAAAAAAACAAAAACAAAAAAACCCACTGACACATTTATCTGTCCATCCAGGGCAGATAAATCTAGGCAAATAAATCTAGAAAAGATTTATTCCCACACTATACAAATATAAACTTTTGAAACTGAACATATAATGAAAAATTATGTAAAATTTAACTGAAATTAACATGTAATACCATTAGGATCAAAACTTAACTTGGTTACAGAGGAGAGCTGCAAATATTGAGTTGGGACACCATATTTTCTGTCTTTTGGGGTGCAGATTGACAGAAGAAAGAAAAATACTGTAAAGAACCAAAAATTATGAAAAAGAATAGCAAAAAGATTTCCTGTGGAAAGAACCTCGTTTTAGCTGGGATACTTAGCACAGTACAGGTTGGCCTCCCTGCCAGAGAACTGGGCAATTCCCAAAGCAAGATGCTGAGCAGGCGTCCATGTAGCCTCCCAGGATCAGAGAGGTGCAGTGGAGTGCAGAATTAAGAAGACCCTCAACTGCAAATTTGTATGGGTGTGGAGCCCTGCATTTTGCTAGGGAGAGGAATTACCATGCTAATAGTTTCTCAAGGAGTCTATGATATTAAAAAAGTTAAAAAGGACCTGAATCTTCATAGGGTGAGTGCTCTGTTTTACTTATTTTTTCCTACTTTCATACAAAATTTTGTACTGGTGAATTTGCATTTTTACATAGATGCCCACACAGCCTGTATCTGCCCTTGCTTCTGCACCTGGTGATTATGCAAATGAGTGAAGATATGCTACATTTCACACACTTAGGTAACAACAGAGCTATTTTCTTCTGTGGAACGTCTAGCAACCAGTGTATTGCAAATGATTTGGTAATACCAATACAATGGAAGCATACAGTGTGGCAAAATAGAACAAACTAGATTTACAGCAACATTTTCAGAAGACATTACTTCTACTTCAAAATATGTTCCACCCATTCTCTTGGTTACGGAAAGCAAGTAAAGCTTTTAGAGTGTGGAAGTAGCATGGTGGTTGTAATATTTCAGAAAGATGGATACTGGCATGTGGAGTTGTGCTGGGCATGTAAGAGAACATTGGCAGGGAGATCAATTAGAAGACTATGGTAATGGAACAGGTAGAACTGATAAAGACCTTATCTGGCTGGAATTTAAAAATGAGGAGAGAGAAGGGAAGAATTTGAGAAATGTTGCAAAGAATGGCATAACAGTACTTAGTGATGGTTAGATATTATGGGAGACAATTCAAAAATGTTGCTTTCCTGATGAACCCGTGTTTTTGATGGATTGGTGGGATCCTATGTATAAACTATGCACAGTTTCAAAAGTTGTAGAAAAAACTTTTCTTTTTTTTGCTTTGAAGTGGCTAGTGCCAACAAACCCTCTCCAAGCATCATTCTACTAATTTCTGATTGCCACAGTTTTCTTAAAGAGATGGATTATTTTAAAAATTAAAATTTCAAAAGTATCTCTATTTTTGCAAACATTTCTCCAATGGGGATATGAAAGTCATATCTCAGAAGTTGTGTTTCAATCAAGTGTTTAAATTTAAATTTTATATCTCTCCCATCTCCAAAGTAAGAAACCATGTTTTATCCTAAAGAAAGAGGCCCATTAAAAACTCGATAATGTATTGCTGCAGAATAAATTACCCTGTTGGGGGTCCAATTAGCAAACACCATACAACTTTAAGAGTTAGATAATAGGTATTATTCTTAACTTTGCCTCATTTTTTTCTCTCAGGAAAGGAATCATGATATATTCATTTCTACTCTAGGCACATTCCTCTAAAAACTCAACTACCCAGAAAGAAAATGTCTATTCCTCCTCTAGGTCCAAACTTAGCTGTTATAAGTTACCTACAGCCAGGAAGAGCCATTATCACTATCTAAATTTAGTTCTTGGCTGCCAGGTTCTCATTAGCATTGCGCTGGAAAAAGGCTACTTGAAATCACTCATCCTACTATAAAAATTGGCTTTTAAAGCCAGTCATTAAAAGATGTAAATATGTTTCCTATTTCTGGCTCTTTCCTCCATATCCCCAGCTTCTACTTTGCCACCTTCCCATTCCACATTATCAACCAATTCCTAGCATTCCTTCTGCTCACCTGCTATTTCACAAAGCATCAGTGAGAAAGTTTATGGAATTTATTTTTAACTGTAACATCAAACCAAAGTTACTTTAAAATAAAATAGTGAGAGTTTAACTAATGAAATTGATGTCATGGGCACTATAAGTGTTTTACATATTCTGTCCCATACCAACGTCATTGAACCCTCCCATGCGGCCTTTTTATTAAATGTAGTTTGTCCCATTTACAGTGTAAAGCTTTTACTATATATTATTATTCTCCCTATGCCTTTGACATTGCTGATTTAATAATTGAGGGGGAGGGAGGAAAGTGGTCAAAAACAGCCAACATGTTTCCATTTTACACCATGATTTATGGGTAAGAACATAGTTGTTGCAAGATGTTTAAAAATGTGTCACAAAATATGGGTTACCGAGTTAATCATAGGTCACATTAATGATCAACTCACCATTCAGCACATTTTTTTGTTCTGAAGATATTAGTAGAGGGAAGAATTGGTTCTAGCTAGATTGTTTTATGCATTTTGATACCAATCATTCTCAAAATCAATCTGGACTCAATTTTTATCGTTTTCTACCAAAGCAGGTTTTTCAAAAATTTAAGAATCACTTTAATAAGTGAATTTTATTTGATATTTGTTCATGCAGGATAGATAGGTAGGTAGATAGATAGATAGATAGATAGATAGAATAAAACATCAGACAATAAGCTCCCTGGAATTAGGGATTGTGGGTTTTTTTCCTCCTCTTTATTTATAGTACTTCTATAATATTTCTTAACACTCAGTAGTACCACCAATATGATGAATAAGTGAATTAATGAAAAGTGAGTGAGTGAGTGAATGAGTCTAGCATATTTCTCATAATCTAAGATCCTGGAGCAAAAGAAGAATGCCATATAGTCTGAACACATTAGCTAAATTTGGATGCTAACAGTAGTTTATGTAAAATAAAACCACTTACCAACTAATTACAAGACTTGAGTTGTTTGGGTTTCCTTTTTTTTTTTTTTTTTTTTTTTTTTTGCAGGGGTGGGAGGAGGGAGTCTTGGTAATAATAGTACTTTTACCTAATCTTATTTACCTACAAATGACTGGCTATGAAGCAGAGTTACTAAAAAAAAAAAAGACTATTAGCCTTTGTACATTTTAAATACAGTTTTCCAGAGTACACTGAAATTTGTTATGTGCTTAAATCTTCTGCTAAACTTTCCGTGTTATACAAAGTTTCCCTTTCCACATTGCAGCAAGGTTACTGGAGAAAGTCAGGTAATAACACTGATTAAATTCAAGGTAAATGAATGTCATTTGCTCTCAACTGTCCATCTGCCTATTTGTTTTTTGCAGGACTTTTTTTTTTTTCAAATCATCTGCCCTCTCTTAACCCCCACAATTTCTACATTGAACTCTGACTGAACTGAGATAAAGGCCATCATAATTTGAGCTTTCTGAATTTTCCTCAAAACACTCATCTACTCTTTATTTCCCCCAGACACAGGAAGAAATAGCTTCCCCTTTCTTCAATTCTTTCTAATAAAATCATCCAGAGATGCTCTTGAAATCTCCTCTTCCCAGACTTGGACCATCAATTATCTCATTATGTCTTTGTCTTTAATCTTTCCAACCCCACCTACCCAACTCTGCCTACATAATACTTCCTTGTTCTAAAAATCCTACCTTCAATTCTGCATCTTTGCAACAAACAGTCTTATCTCTTTCCTCTTTTTTTTGTTATCATCACTCCCCACAATCTCTACTTGCTACTTTCATTTCCTCTCCACTTGATCAATAATGACTTGCAACTACTGCTTCCCAAGGCCAGCAGTTACTTTGTAAAGGCCAACTAAGATGGCATTTTCTCAATTCTTTCTCTTCTGTCTTCTACAGTACCTAAACTAGTTTATCCACCTACACTTTTTGCATTCTCCAGACGGACTGTCTTGTTACATGATCAATACTGCACTTTGTGCCTCTGAACCTTGGAGTTCTCCCACTGACAATTTCCAACTGTTCCATTTCCCTCTTTACCATGTAAAGATCAAATGCTTTTATTTGATGAAAACGATCCCTCACTAACTGTGAAATATCAAGTCTCAGTTTTACTCTCTTAAAAAACTTCAATTATGTTATGAATTAGTAGTATAAATGCTGCATCTCTCTTACTTATATAGTGAACTGCATGAGGGCTAGTAAGCAATATATATATATATATATAATCTTTGCATCAACATTATGATAATTGAGGTCCCATCAAACACCCAAGAGTGTCCCATGTTTAACCACAAAGAAGTTCCTGATTGACTGAATGATAAATGCAAAGACTTGTTAATTGATTAACTTCCAAAATATAATCACATGATGTACAAACAGAAAGTAACCTATAATTTAAATGCCTTTATTGCTTGAAAGCAAACTATTCTTAAGATAAAATGTGTTCAAACAAAGTTGCATGTCTTTATTTTAATGCAAACTGAAGAATCTTAAGAGACTTATTCTCTAAATTGTCACCTTTAGGCAAATTGTGGCTAGTCAGCTCAAACTAAAGGGCAAACATTAATAATAATAAAAGAGTAATTTGTAGTCTGTCTTTTGTACCACTTGTCTATGGAAACTATGAGAATATGAACTTGTGTGCCAAACTGGAATGTTTCACAATCAGAAACTATGTCTCTAGTTTTTCTAAGCAACTAAGAGAATGCTTGTGATCAAAATGGAATATTTGCATTAACAGTTGGTTATAACAGAGCTTTATATTTGCTTAATTAATTTAACATTTTCTATTAAATGTTTTATGATGCATGTCCATCTTTTTATATCCCTGTATAATGTAAATACAAAGATCTATATGTAAGGATTGTACCCTTACAAATATTCATTGGTTAACATTTTAATTTATCCCAAAATTACCTATTGAGTACCTGGTGCATGCAAAATACTTCAGGTGTTTTGGAAATATAAAAATAAATTAGACAAAAATCCTGTTCTTAAGGGACTCTCAATATAATAGAGAATACAAGAAATATACACAAATAGCTCTGATTAAGGGTTGACAGTGATATGTTCCACAAGAGCATTACAGATGAAATGCCATGGGAGGTCTTGAAATAATGAGGTTCTTTTCACAGCAGGAAGGAACAAGAAAGGCATCATAGAAATGTGGAATTTGAGCTGATCCTTTAACAATTGGTATAATTTGGACATGTGGGGAGAATATTTCAATTAAAGGAAACAAAATGAAAAGAGGCAAAGAGGTCATTTCAGAGTGTCTAGGTTCCTACTTATGGTAGAAACAGAACACAGAGACAGAGAAAGGATTAGCAAAAGTGGTAGCAATTAAACACTTGAGTGGTGATGAGGTATCTCTCCTGGCCTATGAAGGCAGTGGGTCCACAGTCCTGACTTCCTTGAACCTGACCCAGGAGGCTTTCAGTCTGTACTGACTATTTTGCCCACTGAGCAGATGCACCTCAGTGAAAGAAGAGGGAAGAATCAGGAGTGCAGACTCTCTTTCTCAGCTGTAACCTTATTTAGTGTAATATAAACCTCACACTGCTGATTTGAGCAACTCCGTCTCAACTCCCATTTATCATCATTAACACTAATATTCCATCCCAGACAAAGCCTTTTGAGGTCAGGCTTAAGTCATATGGCAAACAATGGAATGAATAATCACCAATGCCATCAGCTTCTGTGCTAGGTGCTTTAACTAAAATATATAATGCTTTCACTTAAGTAAGGCCTGGGTTAAGGTTATAACAAAGAGAATGGACAGAGAGGATAAGGGAGAGATAGAAGGTGAACTTGTTGACTCATCAAATAGTTGGTGTGGTAGCCAGTTCCAAGTTTGCCCCTAGTGATTCTGGCCTCTTGGTGGGATTAGTGGCCTTATAATAAGAGAAACCATAGAGCAGTATCTCTTTTTTCACTCTCTGGATAATTAAAGAAGAGATCTTATTAGCCTCAGAGAGAAGGAACCATCTACAAGCCAAGAGAACCGTTTTTGCACCTTGATACTGGATTTACAGCCTCCAAAACTGCCAGAAATAAATTTAAGCTACTCAGTCTATGGTATTTTGTTATGGCATCCCAGTTAACTAATATAGTAATCCAATAGAAATTGTGGAGCTTAAAAGTACAATAACTGAAATAAAGGAAATATTAGATAGCTTCAAATGCAGATTAGAGCAGACAGAAGAAATATCAGCAAATCTGAAGATCAAACAATTGAAAGTATCCAGTATGAAGAGTGGAAAGAAAAAAGTGAAGAAAAGTGGACAAAATCCTAAGGAATTTATGGAAACTATCAAATTAACCAATGTGTAAATGATGGGAGTCTCTGAGAGAAAAGAGAGAAACAAATGAAAGAAAAAAACACTTCCTAAATTTGTTGACATTAAATAAATGCATGAATTCAAGAACCTCAAAGAATTCCAAGTAGGATAAATGCAAAGAGATCCACATTGTGACACTTTGCAATCAAAGTGTTGAAAGCCAAAGAAAAATAGAGAATCTTATACATTACTGACAGGAATATAAAATGGTTCAGTTGCTGTGCAAAACAGTTTGGAAGTTCCTCTAAAATGTAAACATATATTTACTATATGACACCACAATAAAAGAATGAAACAGGTACTCCAAATACATGATATCTGTATGCATACATTCATAGTACTATTGACAATAGCAAAATCATTGAAAAAAAATATATATCTCCTATATAATAAAAGCCTAATATGCAAATTGTCCCCTTGGGTCGTTGTTCGACCAAGAGACCAGGAGTTCAACCGCTCACTATGATGTGTGCTGACCACCAGGGGGTGGTGTGGAATGAAGGAAGGCCCTGGCTGGCAGCTGCCAGCCAGGAAAGGGAGGCCCCAGCCAGCAGCCAGCAGCCGGGGAAGGGAGGCCCTGACTGGCAGTGGAGGGAAGGCCCCAGCTGGCAACCAGAAGACCCCAATCGGCCCTGATTGCTGGCCAGGCCTAGGGACCCTACCTGTGCATGAATTTTGTGCACTGGGCCTCTAGAGTATATATATATATACCATGGGTGGTGTTTGTCACATATAGACGAACAGCAACCGAGCAGAAGGAAGTCAGTCCTACAGGGGTTGTCTTGGCAATGGCTGCGCCCTCCCCCAAGCTGTTTCCTGGAAGGGTGAAGCTTGAGGCAGGAACTCGCCCTGGGAGCATGGAGGCAGATCTTTCTAAAGTGTGCCGTGCCAGCACGGGGTGAACCTGAGTGGGGCGGCCGAAAGGCTTAGAAAAGACATACAAGAGAATGAAAGCCGGGTCTCAGTGGGATGCTGCTTCTCTGAGAGACAGCGACCATGCCCACAGCCATGCCTTTAGTTTATAGCAGATGCTACGAGGCAAAGTAAGGGTGTGACCAAGATGTTTACAAACATTCTCCTGGCTTTCAATCCTACTCAACTACATGCACCTGAACTCTATCAAGCCCACATCACTCAGGCACGTGGGGCCACATGTTCGGACCATAGATTCAAGCTTACAATTACAGCTGTTGGCTATAATTGTGCTGGGAGGGCCCTGCCCTCCAAGCTGGGCCTTGCACGTGGCAATGAGAGGATTGTGCCCTCTCATCAGTCCAAGGTTTGAACCTGTCCAAAACACAGTAGCGGCTCCCCACAATAAAGTTTTAATTCTGTTTCTTTGTTTCTAATGTTGTGGCCCCACCCCATAACAAAGAAACAAAGGAAAATTTCCCCATCGAATTTCTGAATAGTATTACTCCTTCGGGAATGCCGTATCATAAATTAAAATTGAAAGTGGGTGCAATCATCATGCTATTGGGAGATCTCAATAGTAAATGGGGTCTTTGTAATGGTACCAGATTTATTATCAAAAGATTATGACCTAACATTATCGAAGCTGAAGTATTAACAGGATCTGCAGAGGGAGAGGCTGTTCTCATTCCAAGAATTAATTTGTCCCCATCTGACACTGGCTTCCCATTTAAATTGATTCGACGACGGTTTCCCGTGATGCCAGCATTTGTGATGACTATTAATAAATCACAAGGACAAACTCTAGACAGAGTAGGCATGTTCCTACCTGAACCC
>NW_005371371.1:4779591-4781805 GCF_000412655.1 Myotis brandtii | reverse complement strand
AGGCTGATGCTCTATCCACTGAGCCAAACCGGTTAGGGCAATTAATTCCCTTTTAATGTGCATGAATTTTGTGCACCGGGCTACAAGTGTGTATATATATATATACACACACATATATATATATATATATCTCACAGTTTATTTATGCAAATATGTATACAATGGAATATTACTCAGTCACGAAAAGAATGAAGTACTATTACATGTTACAGCATAAGTGAACTTTCAAAACATGCTAAGGGAAAGGAGTCAGACACATAAGATTGAATACTGTATGATTCCATTTATACAAAATACCCATAATAGGCACATCCATAGAGACAGAACTTAGACTGATGATTCCCAGTGTCTAGGGCAGGGGTGGGCAAACTTTTTGACTCGAGGGCCACAATGGGTTCTTAAACTGGACCGGAGGGCTGGAACAAAAGCATGGATGGAGTGTTTGTGTGAACTAATATAAATTCAAAGTAAACATCATTACATAAAAGGGTACGGTCTTTTTTTTTTTTTTAGTTTTATTCATTTCAAACGGGCCATATCCGGCCCGAGAGCCGTAGTTTGCCCACGGCTGGTCTAGGGGGAAGGAAATCAGGGAAATTTTGATCAATGTGAGGGGTGTTACTTTGGAATGATGAAACTATTTTAGAACTAGATAGAGGTGGTGTTTGTACAGCGTTGTAAATACGCTAAATGTCAATGAAGTAATTGTTCACTTTAAATTGGTTAATTTTATGTTATGTGAATTTTACTTCAATGAATTATTTTTAAAATAGATATAGACTCATGAGCCATATTTCCAGAAAGGAATGCAATATTACCTTACTGCAGAATTGATAAGAGCTGTTAGTGACTGAATACATATGGTAACTATAGTCTTCACTCCATCTCTACTACCATGCCTCAACATACACTCTTTGGAGAACTGTTCTGGTACAGATAGATTCAGTCTTTGTCACTGAAACTTTACAGCAAACACAACACCATATAGTAATCAATCTGGTCCCCTCTATTTATGAGTGTGTTTTAGAAAGTTCAGACTTTCTCTTTCTGCAGTGACATACCCAAATCATAGATAATGTAAGCTAGTGTGTTACTACAATTCTTGATTGCTGTCTTAAAAGTGTGGGTTGTTTTTATTTTGTTTGATCCTCTGATACCCTAAACAGGTCAGATAAGCAGTAAGCAATTCAGATTTCTTCCAGAATTCACAGAGCTTTTTCAGAAGAGAGGCTTATTACATTACATAGAATTCTGATTACCAAAGATGAGATTTGTATCATAAATGATCTGAAATTTGCTTAAAGTTTGAGGCCATTATTAATGAATTTAAGATCCTGTGTGTTTCTGGGTCTGTATTTTCACTGTGACATACAGATACTTCAAAAGACTTGATCTTTGCCTTTTAGGGCTTTCTCTATTAATAAAGGATAACAAAATACCAAATATAAAATTTTAATAACTAACTCTATGCTTTTATCATAAAATCCTGTCTAGTCAAAATTCACAGCTGTTTTTTAAAAGATTTGAAACCATATTTAATAGCAGACCAGCTTTATGTCTTGGTAGAAAATATAGAAAATATTCTTTTATGTGTAGTTAAAGAAAACGGTTGCATAGGTTATAGGCTCTTATCCCTAGTACAAGTTCTCTGTTAGCTACATTTTAGAGTTAAAATAACAACAAACCCACAAAATAGGACAAACCGCTCAAAAAATTCAAAAATATTAAAAAGACTATGCGAAAAGAAGGTATGCCCTCATTCTCTTTAACAGTGTCTCATTTACTATTAAAAAATAAAATACGTTTATCTTTATCCAACCTCCATTGCCTCAAGGCACATTGCACTTCTTATTCCGTGTGCTTCAAATATTTTCTTCATTCTCTCTTTATTGAGGTTCGATCACTGATACTATATTATATACTTATGTGCTTGCTATTTATCTACCCACTAAAATATATGCATGTAGTATCAAAGTTTGTCCTGTTCACTGCTGAATCCTCATCACTTAGTACCTGGCACAAAATAAATGCTCAATAATTACTCACTGAAAGAGTTGTTAAATGAGTTCTCTTATATATCTTATTTTCTGTTCTTTTTTGTTTTATAATGTAAGTAATACATTATAGAGGTATACCATGGCATTATATATATACATATATATATATGTATATATATATTACAACATACATATATTTTATGTACATATTTATATT
>NW_005371371.1:4761788-4779520 GCF_000412655.1 Myotis brandtii | reverse complement strand
TTAGGATATGACATACTATATATTTGTATGCACACATAGACATACAGACACACACACAGACACCTACTGGGGAGAGGTCTTCGAAACTGTTTACTGATGGTTTGGAGACCATTAAACTAGAAGATAATCAGATCCAAATTTTCTGATCCTTCCAGGGCGTGTAGACATCTGAGTGTACACAATCAAATCCATCATCTCCGTTTACAGTCATCCAGCTGAGAGCCCTTTATGGCTAAAACAAGCTATTTCCTGGATGAATTCATCACCAACACTCTACCAGAATAGCTTGGAATATAGATGTTTCAATGACTAAAGGATTTTGTTAAAAAATATGGTCATCCCTGTGAGTCAAAAAATGCAAATGAGTCAGTATTGAAGAATAAATGAATTTAAAGACAAGCCATTTCCTAGGACCAGCAGTCACAGTAAAGACCTTGTTCAAATGTGGGCAAGTGTTCACTATGAGTTTGTCCAGGAACTTTCAGGAGAACAAGGATGTCAGGTAATAGGATGTTGACATTTCCATCGTCTGATAGGAAAATGGCAGAATTGTCCTATATTTGGAGTACACTTGGACTTCAATAGACTTCACTGGCAGAATTCCTTTGTCAAGCTTTAGAAATTCTAAGTATCCCCTATCTCAGAAACCTCCCAACCTCGTCTTTCTTTCAAGAGGAAACTAAAATACTTTTTGCTACAAATTATGGTGGATGATTTCATGTCAGAAAACTTTTTTTTAGTGATGTAAATAACCAGTATAATTCCCTCAACCCTTAAAAAATGATAAAAGAAAAATGTATTGCTTGTATCAGTATTTTTTAAATGAAATTACTTCATATTAAGTAATTAATTGTTATTGAGGCATGCCTCTATGTGCCACATATGTACATCTATATATATAAAAGCCTAATATGCAAAGTGTCCCCTCAGGAGTTCGACCGACCAGGAGTTTGATCATGCACTATGACCACCAGGGGGTGGCTCAGAACGAAGGAAGGCCCCAGCTGGCAGCCAGCAGCCAGGGAAGGGAGGCCCTGGCCGGCTGCTAGGGACCCTACCCATGCACGAATTTTGTGCACTGGGCCTCTAGTGTACTATATGTATACATGTATACATAGATATCTTTATGTTCATATTGTCTATAGTTTTTTATAGGCTGGCATAAATTTCCGAGTTAATCTTCTAATTTGCAAGTCATTGAGTAAAAGGAAATATAGTGCCATGTTTAACAGACACATTTGGAAACAGTGATTAATCGAAGGTGTAGCATGTCCTATAGATCTCACTTGAGATTGTGAAGAAAATTTCAGGAAACAAAAGCTTTTGCTTGCTCCTAGTTGGCTAAAGCTTGCCCTTAATGAACTACACTGTACTTTTATCATCGTCTCTCCTTAGGCACTCTATACTAATGTGACATATTTTGAAATTTGGTGATCCTTAATAACGACTTCAAATATATAATCATGTATGTAAAACATTCTTCCCTAACGTATATCTTTATGCTGGAAGCTATTTCACTACCCATTAGCTATGTTGATATGAACAACAATGACAAATTATGCCCTGATTTAGTGTGCTCTAGTTCATGATTTCAATCACTAAGTGATAATAAGAAATAAAAGTTCTCCCTTATTTGGTCTTTATTGATAAAGGATAACCTGAAATTATCTCCAAACCAAAGATTTAAACTTACTCATCTTTGGATCAGTATCCAGAAAGTATTTTTAAAGAAAAGTAACAAAAATATTTTTCAAATAAATATTTTATCTGAAAATATTTCATATATTTTACTTGAACTATTAGTACATATCCTAAATCGATTTAATTTTCAAACAGTCATGAAGCATTTAAACTTCTTACATTCAATAAGTAAGAATACTTACTTTGCTCAGTGGATAGAGCGTCAGCCTGTGGACTGAAGGGTCCCAGGTTCAATTCTGGTCAAGGGCACATGTCTGGGTTGCAGGCTTGATCCCCAGTGGGGAGCATGCAGGAGGCAGCCCATCAATGATTCTCTCTCATCACTGATGTTTCTATCTCTTTCTCCCTCTCCCTTCCTCTCTGAAATCAATAAAAAATATATTTAAAAACAAAAGAACACAGAAATATATAAATAAATATATAAATGAAACCTAATATCTCACCATAGCTAGTTATTCTGCACCTATTAGAGTATAATTCTTTGAAAAGTGTGCATCAGCTTTATTATTTTTTAGAATTTGCCCTGAAAACAGAAAATGCTATATATGGTTTATTCCACCATAAACCCAAGGCCTTCGGTATTTACAGCTGTCATTTCCCTACTTCTCACTCACTGAAATTCGACCTCCTCCCTAGCAGCCAGCAAAAGACTTCTGGAAGAAAAAACACAACTTATGCATATAGTGGTAACTAATACTGAGTCATTCTCACAGAGGGCCCAATTGGTATTCCCTAGGAACCTTGTGAAAAATGCAAATTCCTTGGCCTGGTGCGCAGAATTGCTGGAGAAGAGCCCAGCAACATGCATTTTGTAAGAAGTACTCAAGGTTATTAAGAGAAACAGGCTTCAGGGAAACAAACCTCAACAAATCCAGAAACTACAAAGCATCTAGTTGGAAAGGCAATTTTATTTAAAGACTTGGGCAACAAAGCCTTATTATTTTACATATAAATAACACAGATATTTTATGCATAGGAAGCAAGTTAAGCATACATTTTTTTAAAAATGCACAGATCTAAAATGTTCTGTTTGAAGGATTTTTTTTAAATTCTCATCTGAGGATTTTTTTTTTAATCCTCATCCCAGGATTATTTTTCAATTGATTTTTAGAGGGAGGGAAAGACAGAGAGAGACATTGATGTGAGAGAAACACATTGATTGGTTGCCTCCTGCAGGAGCCCTGACCAGGGCCCAGGCCAAGAAGGAGCCTACAACCGTGGTAAGTGCCCTTGACAGGAATTGAACCCAGGACCCTTCGGTTGGCAGGCCAACACTCTATCCATTGAGCCAAAACAGCCAAGGCAAAGCATACATTTAAAACAAACAAACAAAAATAAGAGGATTTAAGCTCCTCTGCTACCACTTTAGTTACATGCCTGATGCTGCGAGGCTTTCTTTCACTGTGAAGTAAACTTTGCAGGTAGGGTTGAAAAGCAGTGTCTGCAGATGGCTGCTAATTGTGTGGCTGTCAAACTAATCCAAGAAATCGCTACTGCCAACCTCACCCTTTTTGGGACCATCCAGTCACAGAACATGGAGAAGAAATCAGCAAAGGGAAAAAGTCATTCAACTAGGAAAACTAGTTGAATCCCAGGCACTGTTTCTTCCTGTCCACATCATTATTTTATTTAATACTTATAATCTCAGAAGGTAGTGTTCTTTTTTCCATGCATTATAGTGAAACTGAACCTTACCCTACATAACTTGTCCATGGTCACATAATTACAAAATATCAGATCTAATATTCAAACTCAGATCTCTACCACGAACCAGCTATGAAACTTTGGAGAAACTACTTAATGATAACAGTAACAACAAGAAAAATAGTAGCTAACACTTATTGAAAAATTCATTCATTTCACAAATATTTATTTGTGCCTGACAGGTGCTGGCTACTCTTCTGTGTCTTAACTCATATAATCCACAACAATGCCACCCAGGTGGTGCTATTACTCATGCCCATCTTAAAGATGTGGAAAGTGAGGCAACAAGAAGTCACGAAATCTAAGGTCGGAAAGCTGGGAAGAGACAGAGCTCAGAATTCCATCTGCCATGCCCAGGTTCCTAAGCATTTCTGTATACTGCTTCTCAGTGCACCAAGCTTCTTTTAAGTTAAGGGTATGAGTATAATACTAGGCTTGCAGGCTAATGTGAGGATTAAAAGGAGACAATGCACCATTTCCTGAGAAGAGTACTCAGAGCAGGCCTTTTTCTTCGCTTCTGGAAAGTGAGAGCCTTCATTGTTGCCATCCCCTGCACTGCATTTCTTCCAGTGACATCTCAGATTCTCCCACCTCTTGGAGGTCAGTGGCTCAGGTACCTTCCTGCTCAGCATCCTTCCTCACAACACAACCCACCATCTTTTTCACCCTCAGTAAGATTCAACTGGGGTTCCTTCTCAATGCTGTCATAGCTCTGGGGCTCTCTATTCTTTAAAGCCACTCCCAAATTATTAAAACAGGAGGGACAGCAGGGGGAAGAGAGGAGAAGAGGAGGGAAGGAGAGCAGGGGGGAAAGAAGGGAGAGGGGAAGAGAGGAGGAGGATAGAGAGGGAGGAGGAGGAAGAGAAGATGACAGGGCAGTAGGAGAGCAAGAAGCAGGAAGACTACTGATTAGCTTCAAACTAGAAGTATCGAATTACTTTGATTTTGAACTAAACTATTGATTTTTTAAAATCATATTTTATTATTTTATTTTAGAACTAACCCCTATGGGCATAAAATTTACCTTCATGTGTCAAAAACAGATTATTTAAAGAAATGCTGTCTTAAAAGTTTCTCAAAAGCACTCATAGAAACTACTATCTCAGTTCTCTTGCAAGTTGATATTTTGAACTGTCCATGCAAATTCTGAAACAATTTCTGACTGAATTCATTTAACATGCAAGAGTTTAAAGAACTAAAAAAAAATACAAGGAACATTCAAAGGAGAGCAAGAAGCAGGAAGACTACTGATTAGCTTCAAACTAGAAGTATCGAATTACTTTGATTTTGAACTAAACTATTGATTTTTTAAAATCATATTTTATTATTTTATTTTAGAACTAACCCCTATGGGCATAAAATTTACCTTCATGTGTCAAAAACTGATTATTTAAAGAAATGCTGTCTTAAAAGTTTCTCAAAAGCACTCATAGAAACTACTATCTCAGTTCTCTTGCAAGTTGATATTTTGAACTGTCCATGCAAATTCTGAAACAATTTCTGACTGAATTCATTTAACATGCAAGAGTTTAAAGAACTAAAAAAAAAATACAAGGAACATTCAAAACATTTTTTTAAAAGCCCATTGCCAATTAGGCTTCATTTCCAATTTTATGTGCATTTCCTTATCTAATTTAATAAGAAAAATTAATGAAAACGAGAATTTGCACAGTACTATCGAATTAATAGCAGTGCCCCAAACTGTATTTCCTCTGCCCAAAACAAACACTGCCAAATGAATAATTGTATTGCATCCAACTGAATTTTCAGTTGTAACCCATTATAATGTTTATTTTTTAAATTTTCTGTAAATGTATCAGAAGAATAACGAGAATATACACTAACTAACACTAATAAAAATCAATTACATTTGTTTCTAGCTTATTTCTGTGAGGTTGGCTACCTTTTTTAAGGAAGATCTAGTTAATATTCATCAGTGAAACCAAAAACCTATGAAAGTATATGCAGCCTACAGGATGGCTAGGAGGAAGCTAACACAGAGATGAAGGAAGCTTTAGTTGCTAACTTGGGAGCAAGCATTGTCCCCCCACCCTCCCCCAAAAATAAAATAAATCATTTCATTAAAGCTCTTACTTCTCCTTGTTAGTTTCAGCTACACTGAGAAACTTATTTTTTAATTTCAATTAATTTTAATTTTTTTCTTTTTTGTTGAATTTGTTGGGGTGACATTGGTTAACAGAATTATATATGTTTCAAGTATACAATTCTATAATTCATCATCTGTATATTGTATTGTGTGTTCCCCATCCCAAGATAAGTTCCTCACATCACCATTTATTCTCTTCTACCTGTGCCCAGTCCCCTTTCCCTCTAGCAATCACCATACTGTTGTCTGTGTCTATTAGGTGTTTTTGTGTGTGGTGTTGTGGTTTTCTTTTTCTGCTTAATCCATTCATCTTTTTCACCCAGCCTCCCAATCTCCCTCCCCTCTAACAACTGTCTGTGTGTTTTTCACTGAGGAACTTTTTAAGAGAAAGCATTTGGCTTTACATTGACAAGCAGTGGGTATCAGCTGACCCTAGATTTCATTCTTTTAACACATATTTTGCAAGGAGCGACTCATCAGTCGATCTTCTAGGTCACAGCAGTGTACTAATGTCAAAATCCTTATGGACGAGACAGAAAATTACCAGGTAAGAAGTGAATAAAAATATAACCTTGGAGAGTGGCAAGAGCTGATTAAAACAAGGTAATGTGATTTAAAGTGTTTGCAGATTAGGTTCTAAGGAAGAATAATGTCCTGAGAGTCACAGCTCTGCTCCAGCCAATGTCAAGGTGGAGCCACTCACACAGATAACTGGGAGCAGATGTCATCTTAAAACTCAGGCAAAGGTGTCTGGAAAACTTAGAAAATTAATGCCACATTATTAATCACCACTCAGACCCACATAGACCACAGTACATATTTTTTTTTCATTGATTAATAGAGCTATAACAGAAAATACAAATGACATTCATGTTGAGTATCCCTCACCCTCTCAGTCTGCATAAGGGGGCTCTTCTATGGGACTTTATTATGACTCTCCATCTGAACTATATTTTAGCTGTTGATTCCCGCCCCCCCCCCCCACACACACACTCCCACCTTTCTCACTAAATGAAAAGTTCTGTGGGGGGCGGGGGGGGGAAGTTATGCCTGAATTGTTTTTACCTTCAGAGGACATAGGTACACAAAAGAAAGGGGCTCCCTGGATGTTTTAGTGACTACTTTGATAATGAAAACAAATTTTTTTCTCAAATTACCAGCAAAATCATTGAGATCTTATACAATTCATCTACCTGAGTCTCACCTCTCTCTCTCTCTCTCTCTCTCTCTCTCTCTCTCTCTCTCTCTTTCCCTCCCGCCCTCCCTCCCTCCCCCAAATCAGCTGTATCCATGAAATAACTTCTATGTCTAAGAGAGCAGGATAGGATATCTGACCTTCGTATATTAAAAGGAAATAGCACCTTTATCTTTATATTTTACACAAGAAGGCAGCCAGTTTTTTCCAAAGGGCTAGATTTTGAAAAATGTAACTCATAAGAAGAAAGGGAGAAAAATCAAAGGATATTGGAACTTCTGGAGGAAGATAATGACTATCAGAATAACTTATGAAAAACTTGAAAGCAGGTGTAACCTGGCAGATATAATTCAAACTTGAGTAAAACTCACTTACTGCATAATTTCATACTTTAATGATACAGCTTATTTTTATGTTTTAACAATCAGTTTTGAAGTTATTTAACAGATGGTAACATGGAGCTGACTTAATGAATTAATGCTGAATAGATTATAGCCACATGGATGTGAACCGTGCATACATTAAGAGCAAAATGAGAAACAGAGCACATTTATAAATATCTCCATGAATCAACACAAGTCAAATAATGTTATCCAATTCTCTGAGGAATTCTTGAACAATTAGAGGGAGCACTTATTACTGTAGAAGCCACTGGCCATCTACTCAAGTTATGTAGGGTAAGGTTCAATTTCACTCAAAATATGTCTCAAACTGTAGCCAAAATTTTTCTATATTATACACTGATGTGTGGGCAAATTTAATAGATTAGGTTTGGATTACAATGAGTTAATAAACACACACACACCACACACACACACACACACACACACACACACACACACACAGACTTTTTATTTATTTTTCTTTCCAACAAACTTTAGTCTTATATATTTTTAAATGTATCAGGTTAAACTATTATAAAATGGAATGACAGCATTCAGAGTTTGGGACTTCCCATATTCTTCTCCTTTTTTATACATATTGCTGCATATTATTATACATGTGTTGTAAATTACTATATATATAGTAATTTTATAATCTATAAAATTTAACAGAGGCTGCTAGGTTTACTTATCCATCCTAATTCCTAAATTTAATGTTGTGGACAGTGGTTTTGCTGCTCCCTTGCTGTTCAACATCCATCCATGCATTTGGTCATGTGTTTATTCACAAATTCATTGAGCAAAACAGAGGACCATAGTGATGTGAAAAATTAAAAAGTGAAAAATTAAAATATATATATAAGGCAATGCTTCCAATCTAGTAGGATATATAAAACAAAGGTAAAAATTACTGAAATATGACATAGTCAGTAGCATCAATAGCAATCTCCACACACAGCCCCAAATAAGCACTATAAATCACTTTTGCTGTGGATTTACCTCTGATATTACATATTATGTGAATTTGAAAGGGTCACTTACTTCTCACCTTCATTTTCCTCATTTGAAAATTAGAATACTATATGATATTATGTTTATATGAAATTATCATTATATACTTATCTATACTAATAAAAGGGTAATATGCTAATTAGACTGGGTCAACCGGCCATCTTCCGGATGTCCAACTTCCTTCCGGACAAAGCCATGGTGGTGGGGGCTGAGCAAGAAGCAGTTAGGGATGATCAGGCTGGCAGGGGAGGGCAGTTAGGGGTGATCAGGCAGGCAGAGGCAGTTAAGGGGCAATCAGGCAGGCAGGAAGAGAGGTTAGGGGTGATCAGGCAGGCAGGCAAAGGCACTTAGGGGTGATCAGGCAGGCAGGCAGAGAGGTTAGGGGTGATCAGGCAGGCAGGCAGGTGAGCAGTTAGGAGCCAGCGATCCCAGATTGTGAGAGGAATGTCCGACTGCCAGTTTAGGCTCAATCCCTGTGCACGAATTTCATGCCCCGGGCCACTAGTTCTATATAACTACTTAGAATGAAGTTATTTTCTACAAGTTATTGAATAGCACTTTTGTTCTCTAGCTCATTCTTAGAATAACTTTTTGGTGACAATTCTTATAGTATATATTTAATTATTCTAACTTACTTTGCACAATAAAAATAAAGAATAAATATAACACAAAAAGGAACATGAGGCTTCACATTGTATTAGCCTTGGACTAGCTCGTAAAAAAGATAACCCTATAAGCAAGAAGAACTGAAAAAGCTAGGGTGAAAATCTATTTGCATTATTAGAGAGTTACCAAAGATGTGAGAACCCACAATCTTAAAAAGATGGGTGACACAGAGGTGGACCCTTTATTTAAAAGTTCCTTTCTTGTCCATTTTTGCTTGAAGCATTTGCTGACATAAACTGTGGTGTATCAGGGATAAATAATTGACCATACTTGACAAAAGTTGTGCTTTGGGCCAGATTTGGGCTGCAGACTCTTCTGATCTAGAACCTCAAATAATCTTCTTTCTTTTTCTTCATGAATTAAACGTGCATAATATTCTCTACATTCTTGACCACTGTCTTTTGGTAGTTGTTGTTGTTCATTTTGTTATAGCCATCAAGTGGATATTGAAGTAAGACTTCATTGTGGGTTTGATTCCCCTATTTCCTTAATGATGTATGATAAGCATTTTTTCATTGGACATTTATATATTTTCTTTGGAGAAATGTCTAATGAAGTCTCTTGCCCATGTTTGTTTGTCTTTTTGTTGTTGTGTTATAGGAGATTTTTTTTATATTTTGTGGATAGTAAATTCCTATAATAAAATTCAGAAAAAAATAGCTTGACAAGATCAAAACAACAAAAATCAAGAGAGAAAACTCATCAAACTACACATCTAGGTTTTATGCATTTTTCTGCATATATATTAAAGCTCAACTAAAAATGAATAGGTTAATAAATTTAAAATTTTCACATATTTGTGCCTTAAGTGTGGATTTATCTTGATTTCCCACTTTCTTCCTATTTGAGATGCTTGTTATTATAGATATAGAATAAAAAAATATCTGAATTGTTTAAACCAAATTTCTCAAGTTCCTAAAAGCCATGAAACTCTTGGACTTGGCATCATTCTCTCTCTTAGCTAATACAAACATGAAGTAATGTAGTTTCTTTTTCTAAAATTTTCATTTTTGCTACACAATTACATAACCCATTACTACACTAATTATTTCTTGATGTTCAAAATTCATGAAGTATTAGCTGTTCTCTTCAATAATTATTTTTCCTCCCAAACAACTGAATTTGGAAAAAGGAAACTAAAAAATAGAATACATATTATCTTTTAGCAGATTGAGATTTTTTTCCCCAAGAGATATTCAGATAGTTAAATAGTCTAAGTCTATATTTTAGTAAATATATCTTAATGTATTTCTTTATTTTAATTTTCATGATCAGAATCCTTTTGAAAAATAAATCAAAACAATTTCATCCTCTGGGTTTAGTTTCACCCAAGATTTACAAAAAACTAGAGATATATTCACAATTTCTTATGACCATGTCATTTTTGACCATATAATTATATTCTATATGATTCAGAAGAGATAGAAATGAGTGATTATAAATTTAAAAATCATGGTTAACATTGCAGATACATACTCAGAGGAGCATCACCCTTCTCATGCTAGACATGGTATTTTCATATTTGGCCACACTTATTTGTTTATACTAGTATAACTGATTCCTCAATATTGAATTTGAGGTACTAATGAACATTAAACTGTGACTTTTAGAAATAAATAATTAAAATTTAGGCCCAAAATAGAAAAATACGGTTTTGAATTTGGGACTCAACAAATACCTGAGAGATAGAGTTGTGGAAAGAGATGAATTTACTGAGACTATACAGAGAGCACAGTAATGACAGTGCCTTAAATTTGCATTGTATTCTTATAAAATATTTTTTTTAATTTATTTCAGAAAGGAAGGGAAAGGGAGAGAAAGATGGACATCAATGATGAGAGAGAATCACCGATCGGCTGCCTCCTGCATGCCCCCCACTATGGACCTATCCAGCAACCTGGGGCATGTGCCCTGACCTGGAATTGAATCATGACCTCCTGGTTCATAGGTCCACTGAGCCACACCATCTGAATTGCACTGCACTTTCAAGAAATTTAAGCATTCAGAGGGTTGGACCACTCTAAATGTTTAAAATGTGGGTCCAAGACTAGAATTCTTAATTTCTCATTCTTTGTCTACTGCTCCTTAAGAACCTTGAAAAATTATACTTCAGACTAGGAGGGAAATCCAATTAAAGGAGACAGAGTGGAGTGAGAGAGGAGAGCCACACCATGCTGGTGCGCCAAGGGGACCCAGTGCCAATGAGATGGTGGTGATAAGAATGTCAGTTGCTGCAGAGAGGTCAGGTCTTGGTGAACTTGTAGCCCTATGCAAATATTATCTCATATTTATCACTGTTGTTATTATTCCATGAATGCACTAAAGACCATTAGGTAATTATGAACACAGGCTAACTCCTGGAAAATAAACGCAGAAGTCGTCCAAGGTCTTACTGGAGCTCTTTTCTGAATACAAAATAATAGGAACGCAAATGAGATCCTTCATGCACAGTGATGATAAGCTATTTAAAGAAATGCAGCCAGTAGTTTCAAAACAAAGTCTATTGAACAAAATCAACACTCCCACTCAACTCTATGCCCACTCTTCCAAGTCATGATCTATGCCAGTGGTTCCCAACATGGAGCACACACCCCACAGGGGGGCAATTTGATTTTTTAAGGGGGCAATTTGGAGAATGAGTTATTAACAGTGAGTTTTTGGCATTTCTTATGTTCCTAGGGGCCTCATATACAGTATATAATATATATTGTGACATATTTATGCATTTCAGTTCTCTATTATACGTTTTGAAACTTTATTTGCTATTTTTCATGTCATATTATTATTTTTTTAAAACAATTTCTTAGTGATTTCTTCCTCAGTACTTCAACTGTTCTTTTGTTCTTTTATTTTTCTCTTTTATGGATGCCATGTTCTTTGGAAGCTTATTTAGACCAAACTTTTTAAGCTTCCTCCATGTGAATAAGAGTTCACTTTTTGAATAATAAGAATTATATGTCACAGGGGGAGCATCAGGATTTTAGAGATGCTTAGGTGGAGCATGGCCATAAAAAGGTTGGGAACCACTGGTCTATGCTCGTCAATTAGCTGGTCATAAGTCAACAAATCATACTATGTCCCATCGCCAAGTGAAAAATACTTATTGTGTCTCTATAATGTGATCAGGACTTTGCTTTAGAGATCAAAAGGAGGCATAAGAATTTCTTTTCTTTGCTGTCTTTAGGTTATTTGTATTAAAAACAACAAGTTAATAACTCATAAAATCTCGTATTTATCTGTTCCTTATCTGGGAAGTACTTCAAAGTATCAGTTATTTTAGTGTAAACATAAAATTTTAAAGGGGGTTGCTTATAGGCTAATGGGATTTCTAAAACACATGGCATAATAATATTCACATCTTTCATTTATTTATCCAAGTGTTAACTTTATTTATTTGGGTTAAGTTTAAAAACATCAAAGTCTTTTAAATTTATCTCCTTCACATGCTTTAGATGTCATGAGAGGACAAGTTTGTATCCATGAGAAATTATAACTCTGACATAGTGAGGTTGGCAGAAAGGAGCCTGGATCCTTAATGATATCACTGACTTGCCAAACCAACCATATGTCCCATTGAATATCACACAGCCATGAAAAGGAATGGAAAACTGATACTTGGAGAAACATTGAATATCTTATAGACTTTATGTTGAGCAAAAGAAGCCATGCACAAAAGAATGTATACCGCATGTTTCCTTATAGCTGAAATTTTAGTGAAAGCCAAAATAATCAAATACCTGGAACAGTGGCTGCCTCGGCAGGTTGGGAACTGACTGGTAGGTAATAAGAAGGAAACATTTTTGGAAGAGAAAATGGTCCATGCTGTGAAAAGACGTAGATTACACATGTATATCCATTTGTCAAAATTGTACTGCTGAGGTGTATGCATTTCAGTGTCTGTAATTTTTACCTTAAAATGTGTGGGAGTTAGAGAGGGGGTGGAAGTATTAATGAAATAAGAATGGCAGAACTGTTGAAGTTAGATGACATGTATGTGGGGATTCATTAGTCCCTTTTCCTTTGTACATGTTTAGTGTTTTCCGAAATTATAAATTTTTAAAATTACAAATTAAAAGATAAAAATATTTATATAAATAAAAAATTAAATTTAAAAATTATCCCAAAGTAATTATTCATTGTATCTAAAAATGTTTTTTTCTGATTAGCTTCTTTAAAAATAAAGAATGGCTCTTAGACGGACCAAATATAAACAAACAAACGAACGAACAAAAAAATCCAGGGTTTGATCTCTCACATTGACAAAAGATCAACATTGCATCATGGGTGTAGAACTGAACCACTAAGGTGCTCTCCAATTCCCATCTGTAGCACACATGCATACTTGTGGGTAATACAGCAATGGTGGAATCAAAGTCAGAGTTCACTAGCATGTTTCACACTCACGTTTATGTATGATTTTGGCCAATGATTTTGTTATCATTTAGTATTAATCGAGATTAGTTTCAATTATGAAATCTGGAATTTCAATGATTTGCAAACACAACGTTGAATGGACAATCATTTACAATTTGGGGGACTAAAAGAACAGGTTCTGATCCAGATCTGCCAAAAAAAAAAAAAAAGCAACCACCACCATCACTACCACAAGGACAAACATTTTATTTTCAATCAAGAAGTGATTGGAAAAACCATCTTACCTAATATTTTTACCATAAGAATGAGGAGCAACTTTTATTTTATTTTAAAAACATCCCATCTTTAATTGACAGGATGCACACCTGTGATGAGGATGGTGCCTCAGACCACTTGTTCTCAGCTTTCACTCCATTAGAATCACCAGGGGAGCTTAGAACTCCCAGTGCCCAAGCTGCACCCTATTAAATCAGAATCCCTGGGGTTGGATAAACTCCCAGATTATCTCAATATGCAGCCAAGTTGGAGAACCAGCAGCTTAGAGCTTCTGTTGTGCTATGTTGCCTTTCCCCTTACTAACAACCCATCTAATGGCTGAGAAAATATTCCTCCTCAATTGCTTTTATTTAGTTTTTTCCCCAGCGCCTTCTCTCTATAAACCATCAAAATAGTAAATTTCATTTATATAATTTTACCTTTAATATAACAATAACAAATATTACTACGACTGCTATACTTAATTGTCTCTAAATCACTTCTAATGGTATTTTATTGATACTCATACCTGAGTCACCCAGGTAGCACACTGTCTGTGCTCATCCATGTAACCACCCCAAGGTGGCCATTACCACCCCCACATTATAGATGAGAAAACTCAAAGTCAAAGACTTCATGTGATTTCCCCAAATTCCAGGAACTGTAAATAGCGGTGATTGAACATGGGTCTCCATGGGATTGACAGGCCTATTTAACATGTAATGTCTTACAAATCATTCCTGCTCCAGCAGCCTTCTCTGTTCCACTTATAAGAAATCTGTGCAGTGGTTTTTAATATAGCCTGTCTCCAACTCCTCTCTTTACTCTCTCTCTTTTGCAAAATGAAACAAAAGTTTATATTTTGCATTACCTCCCATAAATTACAAAGGCGAATGCTAACCTACAGCGTATAACTTTTCAATATTTAACCAGAGTACTTGCAATAAATATGCATGCTGAAACAAGATAACAGACCTCCTCAATTGCTTTTAAATCAAATCCACATTTATCTTTATCCCTACAAAAAGTTATAAAGCTAAACACATAAATTCTATCATGGTATTGGGGAAACCAGCACTCTCAGATATCGCGGATGTTAGAGCTGTAAACTGGCATACTCTTTAGGAAAGCAGTTTGCAATACATATTAGGAAATTTTTAATGCTCATACCTTTGACCCACTAATTCTACTTTGAAAGTCTCTCCTAGGAAATCTATCTTAAATGTGAAAATATTTATTAATCAACATATTTATAATAAAATTACTTATATCAGCAAAAAAAAGTGGCATGCTAGCACAGGGATGACCCCATAGGCTATTCTTTTTTCAACCCAATACCCATACACTCTTTCTTCTCCTGACATTAGCTACCAGCCTCTTCAGACTTGAATTCTGTCCAAACTGTCCATTTTTAAAATTCCTATAAATTTTTGAGGTGCTTAATTTATTTGACTTCTAATTCAAGTAAAGGCATTGTAGGCTTCAGACCAAATGTGTCTTGTCTGCATGTGTATCTCCTTTTTTTGGTGGGATGAACAAATATTTTAATGTTTCTTTTTAAATTGATTTTTTTTAGAGAGAGAGGAAGGGAGAGGGATAGAAAGATAGAAACATTGATGAGAGAAACATTGATCAGCTGCTTCCTGCACTCCCCCTACTGGGGATCAAGCCTGCAACCTGGGCATGTACCCTGACCTGGAACCAAACCAGTAACCTCTTGGTTCATGGGTCGATGCTCAACCTCTGAGCCACTCCTGCTGGGCTTTGTGTCTATCTTTTATAAGAGCAACATTCCAATAGAAATGTGTCTAATAATTTAAATGTTTTAACTAACCAGGGAGTTCATTAATGGTATGGACATTGTCTCATTCATTTTCATATTTGCTGAAACTTTGTAGTTTCATCAAAATCCTGATGTGTGAATAAACAATACCATGATGAGTAAATGGAACTTGCTTTTGTTTGATGAAATGCTTTCTCTGTGTACACAAAAGGTTAGAAACAACAGACATGAATATAGTGGTTTCCAGAACCATGTCATCCAGCCCTTCTAATTTTCATCTCAGATTCAGTGGCATCCGGAGTTCTTGACCGCTTGAATTGCACCCAGAAATATTCCTGCTTCTAAATACCAAAGAGCATGATCACTATCATTTTATGTTTCTCAAAATTCTACGAGAAATCTCAAGTCAAATATGACTCAGATATTGACAAGAAAAGGCAGAGTTTATTTGAATCAGGAAAGCAAGAGCTGACATTTAATAAACTGGCATCAACCTGATAAGAGATCAACACACAAGTCTATAGCAAGGTGCCCAAAAGGTAAATCTGGAGAACATATTCATTTATGAGGCAATGTTGGTTAGACTTAACATGGAGGTTGGTGCTTGGTAGAAAGAATTTGTGTGATCAATCCCAATTCTGAGTCTCAGTTAACACTTTGCTCAGGAGGCACTGACTATCATATAGTTGGAACATATAGCCAATTCCTCTTAAAAGCACATTGCTTTTGGATTTGTAATGGATTTGGTTATCATGTGGTTCAAATTTCAGCCTTACATTCATTGTTGTATAGAAATCCTATTTTACAATTATACTCATTCCCTGAGTTCTACAGTAGAGAAGACTTCTCTTAAGTAAAGGCTTACAGCCATTGTATTTCTTCATTTGAAGAGCAGGGTACCCTGGCAGATGATATTAAACATCCCAGATGTCAGTTCTATATGGCATTTTGATTCATGAGGTGCCAGCAAGTTGGGATGCAAAAGCAGGGCTAGGTTTTTTGTGGGATTTGGGCTTTTTGTATGTGTTTGTGTTTGTTTGCTTTTAATATCTTGGTACTTCAGGTCTAAAAATGTGATTTCTACTAAAATATTGAAAAAGGAAATAGATTTTTGTTGCCTCTCAGCAGTGATGTTTCTTTATGTGAAAGTATCACCATGAATTTCATTTAATCAAATATAAAGGAGAAAGGTAGCTCTCCTAACATGAAAAGAAAACTGAAGGACAACACAAACCTGATTTTCTTTTTATATTGAATTATGTAAATATATCAACCACCTTATCATAAAATACAATGAGATTATCTGTGATTATTAAAGACCATATACTGTTGAAAAGACTAGTGTGAAATTAGAAAATGTGGCCCAAGGGAATAAAAAAAAAATAAGGTATCAATCTGATAAGAAAACAACTCAGAGCCAGCCAAATATCCTGAATGACGTTTTAACACATCCCCCTGCCTCCCCTATGGAATAAGATAGTTCTTCAGCTGTTCCCATCTCCACTATCAGTACAGTTTATATTATTTTTTCTTGAAGGTTTCTTATCTATAGTCCCAGTGAAAAAAAGAGCAGTGAAGAAGTCTAGTTCAGGAAGCTAGTTCCTGTTACCTTCCAGCATGCTTTTTTAAAGATAAACATGTTTACCATCCAAGTTTAAACTATAATTGAAAGTGTATGTCAATTTCAAAAGAGTCATCAGAAAAGCAAAAGGGTTAATGTTAGCTATTTAATCTGAAAACCATCAGATCTTAAAACATATATCTTATCATCTACAAATAATTTTCTAATTAATAAAACATCTATTTATTTGGTACTGATTAGGCTTACTGGCTTAGAAGTGAACAATGTAGCACATTATTTTAAAAAGAGTTTTCTTACGACTGAACTATATGTAATTGTTCATTAAATCATACAATAATCTCAGAGCAAAGTCAACACAATCCGGTTTCCTAAAAACAGCTCAATAAAAACCTAAACAGAATTAAATGGCAGACTTCTTGTTTTAAGATGACAAAATTCAGACATTTTTAAACCTGCTTTCTGCACTTAGAAGCCATAGATATAAAATTAAGGAGAATCAGAGCAGAAACACAATTTTTATAAAACTCAGGGACATGTAAAACCCAGAATTGCAATTTATTTTAAAAATTGTGAAAGCAAACAGAGAAGTGGTTAGCACAGAAAACTGCAATAATTCCAAAATTCCCACCACCAAGGAGAGATTAGGCACTAAGCTTTTTAAGTGTCTCACTTCTAATCAAACAAACACAACAATTAAATTTCACAAAATAGTTGAGAAAGTTCCTTACTTACCACTGAAACTAAAACAAGCCTAAAGAGAAAATACGGAAAAACTGTCATAATACACAGTGTGAAATTAGAAAACAGGGCACGGGAGAAACCAAGATGGCGGCATAGGTTAACGCCAGAGTTTGCTGCCTCGAACAACCACTTCAAAAATACAACTAAAAGACGGAACGGACATCATCCAGAACCACAGGAAGGCTGGCTGAGTGGAAGTTCTACAACTAGGAGGAAAGAGAATAACATAC
>NW_005371371.1:4755622-4760012 GCF_000412655.1 Myotis brandtii | reverse complement strand
AAAAAAAAAAAAAAAAAAGAAAGAAAAAAAAAAGAAAACAGGGCAGAAGAAAATGCTGATATTACAACTATTATTATTTTTCACAGAAATAAAAGAAGAAAAGCTGCATCCATGACATACAAACTAAGTACTATGAAAAAAAACTAGAGAAGAAAACAGACCTCTTGAAAATGTAAATTATTATAGCTGGAATTAAATAAATATAAAATTTGAAAGATAAAATGAGGAAATCTTTGTTAGGAAGTAACAAAGAAAACACAAAAGAAGGGAATTAGAAAAATGGCCAAGTGTAGGATCAAGAACAGGCATAAATAACTAATCAATGAAAACGTCCCAAAATATAGACTGTAGATAATAAGGGACAGGATTTTTTAAAATAAAGCAATATAAATGTATTTTCCAGGACTTAAGGCATGTGTCTCCAGATTGAAAAGACTAATTGTGCCCTGGGTGGGTAGCTTTGTTGGTTAGAGCATTATACCAATACTAGAGACCCGGTGCACAAAATTTGTGCACAGGTGGAGCCCCTAGGCCTGGCCAGCGATCAGGGCCAATCAGGGCCTGCCAGCCAGGGGGAGGGACTGCAGGAGGTTGGCCAGCCAGGGGAGGTTGGCTGTGGGAGTGCCCTTTGGTGGTCAGTATGCATCATAGCTACCGGTCGTTCTGGTCGTTCCAGTCGCTTAGGCTTTTATGTATACAGATGCCAAGATTACAGGTTTGATTCCTGGTTGGGTACATACAAGAAGCAACCAATGAATGCATAAATAAGTGTACTAACAAATTAATGTTTCCTGCTTTCTTTCTAAAATCAATAAAATAAAATTTTTAAAAAAGACTAATCATAACCACAATTTCAATAAACTTAAAGAAAACTTGGACAATGAAAAAAGAAGGCAAAACAGAAATTCACTATGTATAATTTACTAAGTTTGGCCATCTTCTAAATAACTCTCAGATCTACTCATTTCCTCTTGAGCCTCACTCCCATTACCCCAATAAGGGCCATCATCATTCCTTTCCTAGAACACTTTGATTGCCTTCAAATTAGCTTTTGGTCTCCAGCTGGCCTCCTGGAATCTACTTTCCACCAGATAGTCTGAATAATCCTCTACAAATGCAAGTCCTTTCATCTCCTCATTGCCTCAGGATAGTGTACTATTTCCTTAAAGAGACTCTGCATGATGTGCCCCGATTTAGCCCTTTTTGCTTTATTTTGCACCACTCTCTAAACTCCATTTATCTCCTCTGAGTTGTAGTAGACAGTTAGACAGGCATGAGCAAAGTAGGAATGACAGGCCTGGTATGGAATGTCACCGTGGTGGGAAGTCTTGGGTGCCTAGCAAAAGAGAATTATAAAATGGGACATCACCCACAGCGTGACCTTTCCTTCCCCAGCATATTGCTGGTCATGCAATTTAGACCCCCTAAGCTTTCATATTGCTGGTCATGTGATTCAGACACTTCCCTGACATTTCCTCCCCTGGCATGTCACTAGTCGTGCCAAGAAGAACAAAGGGGTCAGAGAATAGCTTCATACGACTCCCATACAAGCCCTTGCTCAACCACTCCTTTCAGCATTAAGCCCTCTGGATAATGAGGTTCTAATCCACATAAAATAATCTTAGGAATAAAGCTTTGGGTCTGTTGACCACAGAGGCAGAGTTTTGGTCAAACTAGAGACAACTTCTAGGCCTCAGTTGTGTTTCAGCTCCAGGCCCAGAAAAGCAGCGAGGTGGGGGAAGGGGGTGGGGGAAGGGCAACTCGGTGGCTGACATTCGGACCAGCTTTGATGACTAATGACCTTCTGCCCTGGAACCAACCAATCCAGTGGAGACCAGGGCCTTGAAAGGATACACCTAGAAAGTTACACAATGGAAAATGCTTCATTAACACTTAAAATGTTAGCTGAATTAAGAAACAAACACCCGGCCAGTGTTGCTCAGTGGTTGAGGACCTATTGAACCAGGAGGTCACAGATAGATTCCCGGTAAGGACACATGCCCGGGTTGCGTGCTCAATCCCTAGTGTGGGGCGCTGAAGGAGGCAACCGATCAATGATTCTCATCATTGATGTTTCTATCTCTCTCTCCCTCTCCCTCTTTGAAATAAAAAAACAACAACTATACATATATTTTTTTTAAAAAAACAAGCAAATGAAAAAGAGCTCATAAAATTCAAATAATGGAATCAAAGCAAATAATCGCCAACTGGTAGAGTAAGATAACTAGTCTGAAAATACTTTCAGTGTTGCTCCTTCATTTTTCCATAATAATGTCAACTCAAACATTTTTGGCTATCCTGTGGATTGCCACACATTCTTCAACAAGTAATTGGATGCTTTCATAAGAATTTCTTGCCCTCACCTTAAGTCCAACTTGAATAAAATGAAAAATGTGACCTTTTCCTTCAGACTGGCTCTTTTCTCTGTACCATTTTTGTGTATCATAACAGAAAATGTGAAAGAATTCAGGAATTCTTTTCTGTTGTTTGTATAGACACTTAGTAATAAATTTTTCATGTTTTCTTAAAAATATCTCTCAGATTCACCCAGCTTCACGAACTGCAGTGTTAGCTATGTGACTGCTTCACATACATGAACGTTACTGACAAATTCACACTGTTTCTCATTGAGAATTTTTTGTACTTACGAGTTACTGTATCCCTGCTGCATGGAAGCTTCTCTGTCTGACTTAAAAAACCTTCCATAATCTTACTTTGACTGCCTTGTCTTGGTTGCTTACTTTGTCATATAAAAGCCTAAGCGGCCAGTCGACCGAATGACCGAAGGACCAGTCAACCGGTTGCTATGATGTGCACTGACCACCAGGGAGTAGACGCTCAATGCAGGTGCTGCCCCCTGATGGTCAGTGCGCTCCCACAGTGGGAACACCACTCAGCTAACCAACGGGTGCCAGATGCTGGGCTCATGGCTGGTGAGTGCCGCTGCAGTGGCACAAGCCTCTTCTGATTGGTACTGACTGGGCACGAGCCAGCGGCAGGTGCAGTGGGGTTGGGATGAGCGGGAGCAGCACGGTGTCAGGCCTGGGCTCAGGCTCCTCCCCAGTGCCTCCTGCTTCAAGCACTACTAAATCCCCCGAGGGGTCCAGGATTGTGAGAGGGCGCAGGCCAGGCTGAGGGAGCCCACTGGTGCACAAATCCGTGCACCGGGCCTCTAGTCTGAAATAAAACATTACAGGCAATTTCATAATGGCATTGAGTAAATGCAATGTTCACTGTTCTTTGTTTCTTTTTTCCCCCCAGATTTACTGTTGAGGTGTTTTCTATCTTTGAAATTAAATTCTAGCAGATCTTCCAAACTCATCAACCATTACCTATGAAAACTTTAAAGCTCTTTCCCATATACAGCTTCAGTCTCTATTTTTGTTTAGTGGTCTTTTAAAAAGTCTACAGCGTATTTCTTTGCTTGAAATTTTTACTTTTGGCTTCCTCTTCCCAAAGTAGTAAAAATGATCATATTCTTTACCCAGTAAAAATAATAAATGAAGTTAAACTTTAAAGAGTCTTAAAATAACACTTAAATATTTCATTAAGCCATCATTGTAACTATCACAACACAGAACAAGTGGAAAGTACTGAAATATTTATAAAAGTAAACACTTTAGCTTTAATTTTATCTTTAGTAATGTAAAAGAAAGATATTTTCTAGAAAGAGAAAAACAGGTTGCTCCTTTGTAGATACAAAACTTCTCTAACATTATTGTAGAACATTAGTAGCCAAAACTATAACTCTGATTTTGCAATCAGAATAATTCTTAGGGTTAGAATTAATGTTTAATTTTTAAAATCAACTATGATGAAATTTATTCAGCAAAATAAAAGATTATTTGAAAGTACAGTATGGTTGTTTTCAGGTAAGCTAATAGTCAAGATAATAACTATTTTCTTGATTTAGCAAGCTGGTGTATAATATTCATTGAGACAGGAGCACTTGCCTATTTAAATATAGCAGTTCCTCAAATAATGAGTTTCATTCAACATCATGTTGAAGTTTGCACATTCTCCCTAGCCTGTGTGGGTTTCCTCTACGTACTCTGGTTTCCTCCCACATCCGAAATGTGCATGTTAGGTGAGGTGAATGGATGTGTCTGAATTATCCCAGTCTGAGTCAGTAGGGGGCTAGGTGTGAGTGTGCCCTGGAATGGAAGGGCATCCTGCCCAGGATGGGTCCTGCCTTGCGCCCTAAGCTGCCTAGATAGGCTCTGGATAACCTTGATCCTGAACTGGAATAGCAGGTTTATTACTTGTTTTTATTAATCTTTCTAAATTTATTTCAATGTTTAACATTTTAAGTTTTTTAAAGTCTTTATTTAGAAGTTCAGTGATGTTTCTGTGACCAGAAATATGTTGTAGTAAAGTAATTCTTGTTTAC
>NW_005371371.1:4754780-4755480 GCF_000412655.1 Myotis brandtii | reverse complement strand
TATACACACACACACATATTATATACATATTCCTGTATAGATGAAGCAGCATAGTAAAGGGAACTTAACTTGCTAAATCATCCAGTCCTAAGAGCTTAAAAAGATGTTAGAGGACAGATACAAGATATTGATCAATATGTGAAAAAGGAAGTGCCACAAGATAAGGCTGGACAAACTGGCAGACAGACTATTCATCAGTGGGCTCATAAAATAAACAAATAAATAAATAAGGGAGGGGGTTTAGATGTTAAAACAATGAGTCCCAAAATATTAAAGTGATAAATATTGAACAGAATGCTATGGTGATTCCATTTATATATTGGGAGATCACTGCCAGAAACATAAAGGAAGGTTTCAAGGTAAGAACAAAGATGGGAAGATTAAGATGATGCCAAGGTCACAACATGGCTACATGGGTGAAAAGAGCTACCACTAATCTGGTATTGGAAATGCAGGAGAAACTCGATTGAAAGGTGAGACCCAGACACCAACTTAGAGTTTAAATCTGAAATATATGTGATACATACATTTGAGACATTTAGCAGGAGCTTAGAGAAAAGGACTCTGGTTACAAACTTCCAGCCTTGATGGCAAATCGACTGTACATGAAACTACAGGCATCTAAGTGATTTCCTAAAAAGGGGGATCCCATGACTTCTGGTTTGTGATGTGTAATGTTATGCATATAGATTTCTCTAGG
>NW_005371371.1:4727843-4754335 GCF_000412655.1 Myotis brandtii | reverse complement strand
GGGGGGGGGCAGTTTGGAGCGACCAGGTCAGCAGAGGGGGGCAGTTAGGGGCAACCAGGTCGGCATGCAGAGGCAGTGAGGGGTGATCAGGCCAGCGGGGGCGGGGCAGTTAGAGGCAACCAGGCAGGCAGGCAGGTGAACAATTAGGAGCCAGTGGTCTAGGATTGTGAGAGGGATGTCCGACTGCCAGTTTAGGCCCGATCCCGGGCCTAAAACGGCAGTCAGACAACCCCTGGGGGGTCCAGGATTGGAGAGAGTGCAGGCTGAGCTGAGGGGACCACCCCCCGTGCATGAATTTTGTGCACTGGGCCTCTAGTTCATTCATAAAACAGCATACTATTAAGGTAAAAAGAAAAAGAGAAAAACACCCCTTCTGTAATCTTTCCTTTGGTACTTTTTTCCTTAGGTCTTCTCACTCCAGAAAAACAAAACCACAAAGAAAACCACCTTTTCTTGACCCACCCTGCTGCTAGTCAGTGAAACCTCTCTTACAGACCTTTAAGGCACCTTCCTACTCCCCCATATTGACTCCTTAGTTTCACAGAATGAAGTCAAGGAGCTGAAACAGAGTTAGATTGATAGCCATGCAGAGTCTGGAAGGGATAATAAAATAGCAGTACAGGGGAACAAATCTTGAAACAATCAGGGATTATTTCTACAAGCCTTCCATTATTGATAAGTAATTGTTTAATATTGCAAGAATCAAAGTTTCTTTCAGTAAGGAACTGAGGCTTAATGAACATTTACTGAGTTCTTTATCCTGGGCAAATGATCAGTGACAGGACAAGTCTACTCATGTCGCCTCAGTTGATTGCAAGTCTTTATCTTATGCTGATAGGATAGATTGTAAGATCTCTGATATTCCTCCTGGCTGTGAATCTCTCTGAATAATTAATGATGACATAGTCTCAAAAAGAGCTACTGCATTTTTAAGAATCTTATATCCTATCAATATTTATAAAAATAGTTTTTTTGTGACCTTGTAAGTCAAAGATGTTCAAAACGTGGAGAAGTTTACAATATTATTCCACACTGTATTTTAAAATAAATACCAAAACTTACAATGGGTGAAGCAAATCTAGAAGACACATTCAAGTGGATGACAAGTATTTTTATTTTCGCTGGTAATATATTCATTTTACTTTTCCCATCAATATTAAACATTTTAATTAGGGGCCTTTAAATTTGAAAAGTGTAGTTTCCGAGATAAATTAATGAGTGGAAGGGAACAGGCTGGCTAAAAGAACAGAACGAGCGATTTTATTTTTCTGAATATTGAGACTAAAATATGAGAACATTGCCAGTGATTGATAATGAGTATTAATCATTTTCCCTGTAATTTGTGCAATTTTCACTTGTAGAAGAACATCTCGAACTTCACTGGAAATATTAAATTTTCTTTGTGAATGGAAGAAAAAGCTACACTTAGCAAGTTTGTTCCAAGTGTTTAATTCCTAATTTCAGGAATAATTAGTGAGATGACTTTCTGAGGATCAGGACTTGCGTCAACTTTTTCTCTCTGGAAAAGCAGCCCATTCGGTTTTTAGGCAACTCTGAGTGGTAAAAAGGTTGTGCTCCTCTGGAAGTGAACTCTGGTTTTCAGTAATTTCTGTGGGTTGTTCCTGGGCCTGCATCTAGAAGTACATGGACTTTGTCTATGATTTCTTTAAAGCCACCCTTTCAGGTGTTTCTACAGCCTTTCTACCTGTTAACACTTTTCTGATTATAATTTTGTCAATATCCCTGACTTCTAAAGCCTAAAATATATATTTCTGACATAGTAAATTCAGATAAAGTAAGATTTTAATCTCCTTTTCTGTATTAATGGAGCCTAACACCTTATTATTATCCTTTAGTAGCCACACCACCCACCCTTTTGGTTTATACCGAATATAGAGTTTTTGTTAAACCACCCATCCTTGTCTCTGTGCAGATTTTATTTGAACCTAGTCACCACCTCCATATTGACCCCTAGAATGATCATTGTTTCAATTGGTTGGCCATGCTAATCCCACCTTCCTTTGTTTAAGGCCTGTAGTACTTTCTCTTCTCAGACTGGTATTTTCTTCTTCACATTCTCCAGAAACAACTTCAAACAGCTATCATCTCACTATGATACCTATGAATAAACCTATTTATCTATATCTCATCTAAAAGGCTGTCATAAGACATTTTGTTAAATACCTCAATGAAAACAATAAAGAATCCCTAGAAAATAAATAATCTTTGGCCTGAGATTAGATTTAACTGATTTTGGATTCTTATGATGACTTCTTGTTTTTCAAGCAAACACAAGCCAGTCACTGGATATGAGAAAGCAACTATGGATCTATTACCTAATTCCTTTTTGTCTTCCTTGGAAGTTTAGAAAAAAAATTATTGTCTGAAATGTTCTGGTGCCTCCCAGATAATCCCTGGTTTCTGCATGAATGCCAAGCTTTATTTTACCACCACTGATTTCCCTTGCTCTTTTCCAATAAAATTCAAATGAGCTGTTTCTCTGTTTTTCAGGGGGCTTGTATTTTCATGAAGAAAGTTTTGTCAATACACCAGACAAGCAAGGACACATGTTGCTGTTCTGCCATTGCTCCCTTTCCAGACTTCCAGGAGCAGGATTTAGATCTATCTCCCAACAAAATTGCAAGTGCCTTCATGCTACACAACTTCTGATTAGCTTTAAAATAGTTCAATTAAAGAATATTATACTTATAAATTCCCAGGATCCATTGAGCAGCTTTAAAAGCTCCACTCTCATTTTAGAACACTTAACAATCTTGCTCCATTTGAGGTTCTAATCTTCAGATCACCATTTTAAAATTTTTTGAGAAAATTCATCCCATTGTTCCAAATATTCAGCATTATATCCCTTTTGCTCTTTTCTGGGGGGTGAGAGGAGCAGGGTATTTGGGATTGTTTTATTAGCCTCTGAGTTAGTTTCTGAGTTTGCCCTTCACAATTATTTCTCTACTTTGTCTTTGAAGATATCACTTTAAAATGTAAATTTAGCCCTGGCCAATGTGGCTTAGCTGGTTGGGTGCCATCCTGTGCACTGAAAGGTCACTTGTTTGATTCCCAGGTCGAGGCACATACTTGGGTTGATCATTTCATCCCCAGTAGGGGGCGTGTTGGAAGCAGCCTATTGATGTTTCCCTCACACATCAATATTTCTCTCTCTCTCTCTCTCTCTCTCTCTCTCTATTTTCCTCTTCCTCTCTCTCTAAAAAATTAATAAAAAATCTTTTAGAAAAGTGAGAAAAAAATATGAGAAAGGGAAAAATAAGAAAAAGGAACAAAAGGTAAAGAAATGTTTAAAAAGAAGAGAAAACAAGCTAACTAGTCCAAGTCCAACAGGTCACCACAAATCAGCTTCCTGAGCTATAAAGCACAAAAACCTCAGCCTAGCCAGGGCCTTACATGGGAACAGTTTGTACTTCCATCACAACGGCACCTTATGGGGTCAGAGCAAGAAATGGACCAATCATGGCTGGTAATAAACCACAGTGTTTTCTCACCTGTGGTTTAAGACCCTTTTACTCTGGGGGAAAAAGGTCCCCAAAGAGTTTTTTGTTTGTTTGTTTGTTTATGTGTGATATTACAGATTGATATTTATGTTATTAGCAATAAAAATCTGTAAAACAAAAAAGAGAAAAAGAAAAATCTGACTTATTCTCATGCTCCAGGTCTCAGTTCAAATATCACCTGCTTAGCCCTAGTCAGTCTGGCTCAGTGGCTAGAGCATTGACCTATGGACTGAAGAATCCCCAGTTCGATTTCAGTCAAGTGCAGGTACCCCAGCTGCAGCCTCCTCTCTGGCCCAGGCCCTGGTCAGGCCACATGCAGGAGGCAACCAATTGATATGTTTCTCTCACATCAATATTTCTCTCTGTCTTTCCCTCTCTCTCTCCCATTTTCTCTAAAAAATCAATGGAAAAATATCCTCAGGTGAGGATTTTAAAAAATTAATTTATTAAAAAATATGTATTACCTGCTTATAGAGGGCCTCCCTGATGCATCCACTGCTACCTAGCTCACCCAGCTCATTATGTTTGTCAGCTTCATACCACTGACTACTGTGTATATGATTCTTGTTTACTGTCTGTCCTTCCCATAAAGGTAGGAGCATATGACTGTAGTGTTCCCTATGTCTAGTACAGTGAGTAGCAACAAAATAAGTGTTTAATAAATATTTGTTGGCTGCATTAAAAGAAGAGTCTTGAGAAAAAAAGAAGATATGGCCAACTAGTTATTTAATCAAAATGATTCATAAAAAAATCTTAAAAAAATAGTCATGTTCTAACAGGGATAGACCTTGAGAATATCATGCTAAGTGAAATAAGCCAGGAAGAAAAAGCTAAAAATCATATGATTTCACTCATATATGGAATATAAAACCAAAACTCATAGATACAGACAACAGTATGATGATTACCAGAGGGAAGGGGTTGGGGAGAAAGGAAAGGGTAAAGTGGACCAAATATATGTTGACAGACAGAAGATGATTTAACTGTGGGTGGTGGGCACACAATGCAATATACAGATCATGTATCATAGAAATGTGCACTTGAAACCTATATGATCTTATTAACCAATGTCACCCCAATAAATTTAATTAAAAAAATTAAAACACACACACACACCAGTCATGTTCTATCCTCACTCAGATCTTGAGATAAGATAGGAGAGAAAAAGGCTGAATTCTGGGATTCCAGATGTGGGTGCTTGGTGAGGCTGAGGAAAGGCCAACTGGCAGGAGCCTTGCTATTAAAGAAGACTGTTCCTTCCTCCAGTGGTACTTGCCAAGGGATGCAGTGAATGTGGATCTGCAATGAGGCTGCAAGGTATTTGCACACTTTGGCAATCCATTTCCAGATTACACAAAGGACTTATCAGGTGAACCTGAGTAGGTCACTTAGGTAGATTTCTGTTACTTAAATGGACCACCTCTATGGGGAGAAATAATGATGAGGCTTGTTAATTTACATTTGTAAAAATACTTTGAAATCTCTGGATAAAAGAATTTCTGTAGAGGTACAAAGGGTGAGTTAATATGTTGGGTCAAATTTTACTCTTTTATGAAGATAGAAAGGGAGTAGGCAGCCTAAGGACATTTACAAGGAGCCTCTGGCGTATTATATATAACTAGAGGCCCGACACATGAAATTCGTGCACGGATATGGTCCCTAGGCCTGGCCTATGATCTGGACCATCTTCCCCAGCTGCCCGCAGCCGGTTTCGCCCCCTGCTGCCACCAACCCCTGTTCGTTATCAGGTGATCGGTGCCTGACGGCCGGGGGGAGGGACCAAGAGGTCAGCTGTTCCTGCCTGCTCGTTGGCCCCGCCCCCACCTCAGGTGGCCATCAGGCGATCAGAGTTTGTTGGCCAGGGAAAGGGACCAAGAGGTGGTCAGGGCACCTCATAGTGACTGGTCCAGTGGTCGTTCTGCCATTAGGGTCAATTTGCATACTACCCTTTTATTATATAGGATAGAGGCCTGGTGCAGGGTGGGGGCTGGTTGGGGGGCTGGCTGGGAGCTGCCCTGAAGGGGGCCCTGGATCGGGGTTGGAGTCCCCACTTGGGGGTGGGGCTGGCCAGGGCAAGGGGCCCTGGGGTTTGCAGGCTGGCCACGCCCCCAGCTTTGTCAGGAAGGATGTCCGGAAGATGTCTGGTCTATTGGGTCTAATTAGCATATTACCCTTTTATTAGTATAGATTTTTAATTTTAAATTTGAACTTACACTGAAAGACAAGTAGGATGTACATGTCCTTTATATATTGTATAAATGTTTTTACCAGTAGGAGAGACAAAAGTGGCTTTAAAGAAGGTTCATTTTTATTATTGTTCCAACATTTTGATAAATATTTCCCAGAATTGGCTATTATTTCTCTAATTCATAGTATCTTATAGTTTAAATCAAAGTTTATCTTAAAATGACTACATTTTAAAACATTTTGCTTTTTATCCATGAGAAGCTTTTTAAAACCCATATTAACCTTTTTTTCCTCTTTAGGTTTAATCTACTTACCTACATTCACTAGATACAATTTCAAATTTGCATTTCTGTGTCAATTTTAAAGTGATTCACCTTGTAGTGAATTTACTGGTAACAAATTAAAGTATTATATTTTTAAAATGCAAAGAAGCAAACAAACAAAAAATGTTTTAAACAGTATTCAGGGCATCTGTGCATATTTAGAGGCACATTTCTATAAGAAGTTTCCTAAATTCTAAGGAAGTATCTTATGCTCAATGAAAACATTGCATAAAGATGTAAGTGTTGGTTAAAGCATTCCACTTTTTTACCATATTTATGGATTAGCTCTTGGTATATTGCATATGAGTTTGGTGTGTGTGTGTGTGTGTGTGTGTGTGTGTGTGTGTGTGTGTGGTAGAGATAGAGAGTATGCAATAGATATATGTGTAATCTCATGAAACAGAGCCAAATTCTCTTGAATTCTTTTCCATTTTTCAATAATTTTAAAGAAACTGTTATTCACAGAAGTGAAGCTAAATGTATTGATACAGAACAGCTATGCAAAAATAAATACTGTCTACTCAACATATATTATTAAATGCCACATAGACAGTTTTTCAACTATGATATTAACAAAACCTGGAAGAGCCAATTTGCTCACTCTGACAATCTTAAATGATTTATGTTTATTGCCACAAAATGAATTTGCTGAAGCAATTGAATCAATTCTAAAGATGACTATTGCAATCACTCCATCCTGCCAAAGATAGTCTCTTCAATCAAATACTATCTTGAAATTGTCAGTGGCTTCTTTATAGATATAGAAATACTCTGTTAACAATATGATTTATTTTCCATGTTCTAACATTTTCATGGTACTTAACAAGTACTATATGATGTGAAAAGTATATGTGCATATTATTATACAAAATGGCATAATATAACCTATAATAATAAAAGGGTTATATGCTAATTAGACCAGATGTCATTCCAGACAAAGCTGGGGCTAGAGCGAAGCCTGGGTCCTGGGTGCCAGAGGGAAGCTGGTGCCGGCAGCCAGGGGAAGGGAGGCCTACTCTTGCACAAATTTCATGCATCAGGCCTCTAGTACAATATAAATTAAAATAAAATAAGTCAAAGGCTGTAATATAATGGCTAAGAGTATAATGCATAATAATGAGATACCTTTTGAAGTGTTTATGTTTTTTTTTCTAAATTCCTTCACTTTTATTTTTTAGTTAATCCTCTGGAAAATCCTGTGAGACATATTTTACAGTCCTGATTTGACTAATGAAAAGAAATTCATGGGAAATAATAACTTGTTCATAATCTGTCAGTTTCAGAACTAAGAGCAAAAAACATCTTTAAAGTAAATTTCCTTTGACTTCTAACATTTTATTCTATAGTAACTGCTAGATTAAAAAAATAATCCTATTTGTTATGTGATCATTTCACTAGCATAAAGTCATCAGAAAAGAAAAATATGCATATTTCAAACAATATTTTTAAATTTGTGGTAGTAGAAATACTACCTAAAAGGCCTGGTCTGCTGACTCATATGAGGGGAGGTGTTGGATCCTGTTCTGTGTTCAACTCAAAGCTCTGTCGAACTATACACATTTCAAGAGAAATCATTTTATAAAACAAATGCAATATGGATGAGATCATCATGTCTGAACTATTCTATAATGGGTAATATTCTAATAGGTTGTTATTCATATACTTTAATACATTCTTTCCTATTATTGGGCTTTGGTATAATTACCACTTAATCAAATGTCACTGAGTGTCCTGGATATAGTAATATATCAAGCTTGTGAATAATTTCAGGTTGATGAAACATGATAATAGCGATACTTTTCAAAACTTTCACTGACTCGAACCACCAAGCTTCAAAGGTATGTCACTGTGGGTGACCATCTCACTTTCTCTACTCCTTAGGTATCATCAGAGATTGCAATGCCAGCCCGCAAATGGCTAATAATACCTTCTTGGTAATTAGTTTCAACAACCATCAGATATTAGTGGTGTGATGATTAATTTTACATGACAAGCGAAGGTACAGGTTACTAGGTATATATCTTTGCCCCTGTCATTCACTCTTGGTAGTTTCCACCCAATTACAGGCTATCTTAACCTAATGTAATTTTCTCTTTCGTAATAACCCTTCTCCTTCTTTCAATTCCACGTGCGTGCCCCCCCCCCCACACACACACACTTTGGTTCAGCTCTCACTGTTACAGTCTCTCATAGGAACTTGTAATTCCCCACCCTAGACTTGTCACACTCTACTCCCAGTGCCTGTCATGCTTTAAAAGTTTAAATCGAACTTTTCTTGAAGTTTGTACAAACTATTTTTTATAATTATCTAATTTATTTCAACTTAAACTCAAGAATCCAACTGATATCAGAAGCCTTCACATAGAGCATTTTCCTTCTGTCTATTACAGGGCACTTTAAAGGAAAGACCTTTACACAACCTGTAGTTTCTCTAATCTCCCCTTTTAGGTCCACGAATACACAAGTGTTTACAGGAACAAAGCATATTTCTAAATGAACAGCATAATGCCTCCTAAATCATTTTATCCACATTCTGGGAAAACAATTTTCCCATTTCATTCTTTAAAGGAAGAAAATGGAGGGATACACTTGCCATCCACAGCCTAAGCCTGTGCATGCACAGTAGGGAATAAATGGGAGGCACTGAGGCTTACTGGGCTCATCCACACAGTGGTTGTCTTAGCCATCAGACATTTACCACCTTCGCAGTATCCCAAGGAATTGCAATTCCAGTGCTAATCAAAAGGACTTTCAGGGACAAACAGTTTAAGCCAATATATCTACAAAAATATTAGCTAGGGTTTAAATTAGAGATTTTTAACTAGCATGACATTTAACATATTAGCTTTTATAAATGAGATAGAGTTTCTCAATAAGACTAGATTATCAGGATCACAAGATATATAATATTCAAGACTAAAAGTGCACCATAAATACTAAGTATCCTTAAAATATTGTTTTAAATATCAGGTTTTCTTAGGAACTGAAAATGTGCCTTATGGAATTTAGAAAAGCACAATGTCAAAACAAAATCTTAGTAGACATTAAAGTTGGCTTTGATAAAAGAGATTGAGTTTTCAATGCAAGGAAGTTTGCAACATTTTCCTGGAAATCCATTTAGCGATTTAATAACGAAATGATGTGGAAAGGAGCCTTCACCTTAGTAAACAAAGTCTGTTGTCAAGAATCCAGGAAACATCATGTCTTGACCTAGGTAAGTGTTTTCCAAAAAACGTAGTTTTCAAATATCTAATAGCTACCTTCCAAAGAAAATCTAGCTTGACTCTTTAATTTACTTTTTGAGAAAAAGAAGTTGTCCCCACAGGTTTTATTGCCTAACTTCACCTTTTAACACTTTAGATGATTTCTTTCCTCTCCCCTTTTATTTTGGGTCTATTGTAGACTAAATGTTTGTGTCCCTCCTCTCCCATTCATATGTTGAAGCTTTAACCTCCAAATTTATAGTATTAGGAGGTGGGGCCTTTGGGAGTGATCAGATTAGGTCACAAGGGTGGGGTCCTCATGATGGGATTAGTGCCCTTATAACAGAGAGCTTTCTCTCCCTCTTCCCCTGCCATGTGAGGATAAAGCAAGAAGACAGTTTTCTGAAATCTGGAAGAGAGTCCTCACTAGAATTCAAACACATAAATACCCTGATCAAAGACTTCCAGCCTCCAGAACTGTAAGGAACAAATGTCTATTGTTTAAGCTACCCAGTCTGTGGTGTGTTTTGTTTTGTTTTTGGTTTTTTGGTTTTTTTTTATAGCAGCCTAAACTGATTAAGACAAGGTCCTAGGACTTGGAGAAGTGCAGTTTGGACATGAGACATTTGCTTTTTGCTTGAGAGGCATCAGCATCCTTGATTCTGATTAACTCAAAGACAGGAAGCTCATTGAGAAGTGTCCAGGTACTTTTGCCCAGCCTAGAGACTTTTGGTCTCTAGCCTCAGGATTTCCAGAGGGAAGAGTGAGGGAAGCTTGAGGTTGGATGCATTGAAAACTACATTGAGCAAAATCCTAGTCAGGCATTTCAAGACAGTAGCTCTTGTCAAAACTATAGTATATCTGACTTAAATATGCATCGCAAACCCAGTAGACTTGCAGCCCCAGAAGTAAGGAGGAGATCTGGTTATTCTTGCTTTGATGATGAAGAATGTGAGACTTTGTCTACTTGATGGCAAAGGGGAAAAGATGATGACAAATACATAAGACATATGACTCCATGATGCCTGATATTCACTATCTATTAATGTCAACATAGTATTTTAATTTTGATCTATATATTGGTTATTATGATGAAATAGATGAAATTTCAGACAATAACACCCTGAATTAAACTAGTTCTCCTTTAATTTAAAAAATACATGGAGGTTATTATGACAGGGATAGTTTATATTTATAACCCCAAATGATAAAGGGAAAAAAACAGTGCCGTATATTCTGGGGTTTAAGTATATTTGCTTTCACCCTCTTCTCTCAACTGATCTCTCAAATCCAGAATTACAGCATGAGGGTTTTTCATAGATGCAGGTTCTGTGAAATTTTTCAAGCCATGGGGCTGTGTCACCATGGTTACACAGGAATACTGGATAAATGTGCTTCCAGCAATAATTGTTTCATATTTGTGTACTAACATCTGAACTGCATCTTTCAATTTCAAATGTGATCAGTCTAAACTCAAACTCTATCATGAAGAACACCATAGAATGTTCCAAAGAAGAATAAATATGAAGACTTATGATAACATAATTCTTTAAAATACATGAAAATAATTATATCAACTTATCCCCTTGTACCATAACCTTTTCTACATCAACATCTGTACATTCTCTAATTATATAATGAATCTTTTCAATGTCTGACTATAACCTGTATCATGAAATAGAGAAATGTAAGATGGTCCAGAACTTATATAAAATATGTAATAATTACAATGATATAGAATAGAGTGGTAAGAGAGCTATAGATACTAACAGTTTTAAAGCTTCACTTTTTCTAAAGTGTTTGAAATCAATTTTTGTTTTATAATATTGAACAAAAATGTCTATATATTAATTTTATCTTGTTAGCATTTAGAGGAATTTCGAGCCTGACTTTTTTCCTTATATCTTTCTCAGTAAACTAATATTTTGAAGATATAGAACAATTGTTCAATTTTTTGTGAAGACTGAAAAACAATTGGCTCACAACTAATACAAATGACATAAGATATAAGGACAAAGTTCTTGTGGCATCAGGAATGTTTACCAGGCGCACCTCATCACATTTTCCCCAGATGACATGAACCAGAGAAGAAACCCAGTTTCAAGACTTCATTTCACAACTTGGAAAACCAAGGCCCCCCACATTCAAGTAACTTATAGAAGTTTATATAGTGAACTAGTAGCAGAGTCAGTATTAAAATCTTGTTCTCCTGACAGATATCCCAGGCTCTTTCTATACTTTATTGTAATATTATAGTAACTTTTAGATAACTATTCATTAGAACATGATGCAATTTTTATATAATATGTACAACTTTCAATTAGTAGAGGATATTATTGTGCATATTTGAAATACTCAGAAAGGGTCAGGCATTTAGAAAAGAAAGTCAAAGTGCATATACATTTTTTCATTCAATTTTGTACATTGTGAATTTTGACTCTCAGGGATGAAGAAAATGTTTCAAAGGATATAAAAATAGCCAATGAGAAAACAAGGATAAGACTCATTAAGCATCCTATTTCTATTCTTTATTTCAAAAAATTATTTGTAAAATATTTCCTTTCCAAAGAAAAATGACAGTAAATTTAAATTAAATTCCAATAAAAGAGTAATTTCTAGATATGGATATTAATCTTTAGAACCTGGAATTGTGCCCTTTGCAAATAACCACATTCTGTATATAAAACAATCTGCTTTTGAATACATAGATTTTGTTAAAATAACAATAAACAGCCTACTTTGAAAAAAATTCATTAGTTCTATAACAACACTGGAATGACCCTTCCTGCCCTGTATAAATTATGTACTTAGCAGAAGGAACAAAAACACATTTAACCACAGTGCCACCTGGCACACAGATAGAGAATTTAAACATGGGAGAGAATTAAATCAAAATTGTTTAAACAGTGAAAAAAATATTCTGCAGAGGAGCAACGGGAGTAGAAAAACACAACCAGAGGGCACCCCTTTCACCTACCTCAACAGATGGCCTTTCTCAGAGCTACACAGAGGAGCAAAGGGAGCCCCTTTCATCACCAGAGGTGCAGGGTCAGATTACCAGAATACAAACGCTGATGTTTCCCCTCGTGATCAAACCGAGGAACAGCTAAATTAGCCTATTTCTATGAAAACCCACTGCTGAAACTAAATTCCTATCAGTATTCAAAAACGATTTTAAAATAGTAAAAGAGTAATACAATTCTACACCTGATAAAATTTTAAAATAAATTGTAAAATATTTACAGTGAATTTGTCACTCATGGCAGTTATGTCCTATTAAGATGCCACAAATACTGAATTGGTAAAGGCTGTGCCATTGGTCCTGGGGGAACACAGGGCTGGGCTCCTACGAGCTTCCGCGCAGAACATTTTCATCAACCAATCAATGCATACATTTGTTTTATGTGTGTTTCTGTTTAAAGGCAGCTAATTTAATATGTATTGTTGATTCAATAACTGTGAACTCATGACCAACAGCACTGTAACTTGTGGCTGAATGACTCTTCTCTAGCAGATGCATTTTTCCCATATGGCACGTCACAGCCTTCTAATGCTCTGAGGAACACTAGACAGCACTTTAGCATTATGCTCGGGAGCCATTTTAGACAGCAAAATCTCCAACAAAGGCTATTTAAAAATGTAAAATACATGGTACTCCATAGATCACAAACAGAGCTGAAACAAGAAGCAGAGCATTGCCTTGGGTGACCTCAGCTGGGAACGTGCCCCTTGGGCAACTCCAGTTTTTCATTGCTTTGAGCATGTCCTTGAATGACCATGGAAGTACCTCCATATGGATGGGGGAAGGGGGGATGTTACAAATAAATTTTAAAGAGTAGTTGAGTTTGAAAATACAGTATCAGTGAAGAACTATGAGGCAGAACTTAAAAAGCGACATCAAATATTCAAATACTTGAGATCTTCTAAATGGGTTGCTCGATAATCAGTGTGCTAGAATGCAGAGCAGGTGAACTCAACATGGAACCAATGAGCTGTTCCTCCCTTCTTTCCCCAGGAGCACAGTGAATGCTTCCAATCTGTAGAAGGGATTGCTTCTGATGGTTGCTTTGGGTTATATTTTCTTTGTTATTCAAAAACTTATTGTAATTTGCAAGTTTCAGAATTCCTCACTGATGAATAATTGAGAGAAAAGGGTGTATCTTTATTTTTGTATATTTATTGTCTTCTGAATTCCCCTTAAACAAAGGGAATGAATTCGTTCATTCATGTCAGTGTTTCATTCACGAAGCTATGTTTATAAGTTAAGAAATGCTTCAGCAAATTTAAAAAATCCACATTGTAAAGGAAGCTGAACATTAATTAAATATTCTTGTTATATCTTAATTCATGTGATGGCAGATCAAATTTAAGGAAATCAATATTCAACAAATCTTTATCTAACATAGTACTGATATTTTAAGGTTTGCATAGAGGGCTATCATTATTCCCTAGGCAGATTTTCCCCAAATAGAAACCCCAGAATATGAATATTTTGAAAAAATGTTTTATTGAAGAATCTGATCATCTGATTTGATTGTTCAGTTAAGAACATGTGACCCATCAGGTCAACAAGCAAGCTTCAACTCCTCAGCTTGACCCTCACTTGTGTATTCAGAGACTTTTCCAATGTCTCCCTCATAGGCACCCTGCCAAGTGAGCTCTGATTCTGTAGAATGTTTCTTTAAATCTTCTTTGGTTACACATTCTTCCAGAAAGCTCTGTCACCTCCTTAGGGAAAAATTTCAGGAATTCACCAGAGGCAAGATGTTTTATAATCTTGAAAAATGAAAGCAGGGGAAAAAGTTGTATTTAAAATTTGCAATTCGTACTAGAAATTGAGCTTTTCTAGGGCTCCACTTAGGGCTCTGGTTTTATTTCGTGTGTGTGTGTGTGTGTGTGTGTGTGTGTGTGTGTGTGTGTGTGTGTTAAGCTTCTTAAATGGCTCTTTACACAAATTGAAAGCAATTACCTTCCTATTTGGGGGAAATAATGAAGTATCTAAATACAGGAATGAGGAACAAAATGTGAGGTTTGTTTACTAAGGTGTTGAGCCTATCAGTTTTGTGATGTTTTGTTTTCCTGGGAGAAACAAAAGCAATATTCTAGGCACAGGCAGAATTGTGATGGAGACTTATATTACTGCTTATTATTGGTGGTGGTGTTTTTGTTATTTTGTTTTTGGGATTTTGAGAGTTGCTGTCAAAGGAAAAGGTGGGGAAATCTAAAGGGCTCACATTCCCGAGTCTTTGCAAATCTCCTCAGTGGCATAGTCAGGCTGAGGTTTAGATGAATGGATTTGGAGAGAACACTGTCCCCACCCCGCCTGTCTCAAAGCCAGCACAAATGTGCTGGGGGGGCGGGGGGGAAGGCGCTGTGGGTTGCGGGGAGCCAAAAAGACTATCTTCCACTAAAGAGAGAAAATAAGTTGGAACTAAGTAATTTCCATCTTAAACCTCCTTGAAATTAAAATTGGTGGCTTTGGCTAGATGAGAGCATTAAATTCCCCAGGACTTCGCATTAAATGATACCTGACTGTTGGACAGTTACTAAAACAACAGCTCCTGAATACCACACATTACATATACTGCAAATAAAACTGACCAGTGTGTGGTGGGGAGGCAATGGGGGGGGATAAGGACACATATGTAATACCTTAATCAACAAAGAAATTTAAAAAAACAACAACTGACCAAGTATTTTGCAGCTATAAGCAGTCTTCAACAGGCCTCAGAAAGTGCTCGAGGAAGCACATGGAAAACCTCCAATTAAATCTCACAGAGCAATGACCTTTTCCTTTCTTTCATCTGCAATTAAACATCTCCTTTTAATTTTCAGCCACTTTAAAAGTAATTTTAAAATCCCAGCCATGAGGCATGCTTGTGACATCTTCATGGCCACCTCAAAATCAGTAGTTATTGAGAAGTAGATTTTTTTTATACCTCCAACCAACTATACTTGATTTTACTTAATATCTTTATTAATAAAGATATCAATTCCAAATTTTAACTATTTCTTTTTTTCAGTTGTTTTAATTGCATCTTTCAGTTTAAAAAATGCATTTTTAAAAAATTAAATTAGTAAGTTAGTGTAGTATAGCAGAGAACTGCAGAAAAGATGGGTGTTTTGGGAGTGGTGAAGAATTTTTTTGTAGTCTTCCTCTTTCTTGTAAAATTAGTATCTTATTAGTATTTAAAATCGACTAATAAATTAATGAGCTGGAAAATTGTATCCTAGAGCCTTCACAGTAGAAACAAAAATAACTGTATTATATATTTAATTTGTGGGTTGCTACTCATGCAACAGACACACACTTGCTGAAATCATATAGAGGAGAACTCAATCTGTTTTCTAACATTGTCAGGAAGACAAGTTGTAATCACTCATCACACACTATGAACCTACAAGGTTTCATTTTTTTTCTGTGTTAATGTACATGAATGGTAATCCCATGCAGCCTGAAACTGTGAGTGAAGCCCATTATCTGTAGCAGTAGTTGTTTTTTCTTCTCTTATTATGAAACAACCCTGAAAATAATCTATTGCTGAACAGCTTTACATTTCCCCCCAACAGTCTAATTCAAGCAAGACTCTTCTGAATGGAAAACAATAAATTCAGGTTTATCATTTAGCTTGATTTGAAGAGTCTCCAAATCATTTTTCCCTATTATTCTATTTTGCAGAGACAATAGGATCCAGACAGAAAATTAAGAACACCATTGGAGTGTCTGTTTCTAATCAATATTAATGCATTCATGCATAATGATCAATAACAGGAAAAGTGGCCAGTGTTATTCTTCTTTTGTCTTAGACAGGAGGTTGTCCTGAGAAGAAAGTATTTACTTTTGTCAGCTATAAAAATAAGTTAGAAGAAAAGGGCCTATTCTGGGCATGATACCTATCATGGTGTGGAAAATACCTTGGAAAATACAAGTATCTGGGTAGTTAGAGAGAAAGCCTAGGACCGATCCTTTAAAATGCTAGGTATTGATGTACCTATCTTGGACATCAGTGAAATATGGAGATCATAATTCTATTATTTCTTTAATTTTACTGATAGGGTGATTGCTTTGCAGCAGACAAAACTTACTGTGTCAATATTTACAGACTAAAATCCAGTGCTATATCTGTATGGCTTTCAAATATAACCTCTTTTTTTAAAATTTATTGTGTATCTTTGAATTCTTGAGAGAATTGAGAGGAATGTTGGGGTACCTCACTTAGAGATGCTAAAGTCTGTTGATGTGTATAATGTATTTCCTGAGAAATTAGTACTGAGAAAGACAAGGAGAGAAATACTTTGTCTTTGCATCATGCCTGCTATGCTACTCCATCTCTCAATGCCATGTCCTTTTTCTCTTTTTGTCCTGTGTAGGCCCTGTGAGGTCATTGTCACTGCAATTTCCTCTGTGAAACAGTCAAAATAAAAGAGCAGAAATACCTGCATAGAGAAAAAAGTTAAAGAAAGTATTCAGGGATTCGGAATTGTGGATGTACCATAGTGTGATATGGTTGAAGACTTTGGGATCCGAGAAACTGAATATCCCTCTGGACTCTGCCACTTAATGGTTTGATTTTGAATGAATTGCTTAACCCCTAGAGTGCCGGGGAGCACGATAGCACTCCTCCTGTCTTTCGCCCAAAGTGCCGGGAGAGCTTTATTTTAACATTATATGTTTTGTTCAATTTTTTTTCTACTAGTATTTTATAATACAATCAGCAAACAATATATGTCAAAGATGAAAACAAATGTAGTAAAGGTTTCCTTAAGTTTTTGAATATGTAACGTCATTTACTTGCGATTCATAATTTTTTTTCCTAAACTGCTGTAAAATCAGCAAAAATGCCTTGGCAATTTTAGCATAGTTCCTAGGATATTGGTTGGCACTCAAAGGGTTAATATCTCTAAATCTCAATTGTCTTATGAGCACAATGAAAAATAATACCATGGAAGATTGCTGAGAAAATGAAAAATAAATATACGTACTGGGCCACCCCATCATGCACATAGTAACAATGTAAAATTTTGTAACAGTTACGATATTCTGGGACAATCTGACATTCATCACTGATTGAAAACCTAATATGTATAGAGTGTCATATTTTTATCCATTAAAAGATGCATGTATGTCCACATTTTAACATCTCTGATATAGGAGGTTTCTTAGCTAAAACAGCTTCTTAAATTCTATGAAATAAGGTATTTTATATAGTTACAGAATAATGAAAAAAATCTTTGCTAAATTTGAGCTCTTACTATGTGCTGAGCACTAAGCTCTTTGTATTGATTATTTGGCCTAATTCTTATAACAACCCTCATGGCGTAGAGTTCCTTTCTATAAGAGGTTAAGTTCTTTTTTGGGTATTGACGAGAGAGAGAGAGAGAGAGAGAGAGAGAGAGAGAGAGAGAGAAACTCTGATCAATTGTCTCCTGCCACATCCCAACCAGGGATCAAACCCATAACCTGGGTATGTGCCCTGACCAGGAATCAAACCCACCATCTCATTGTGCACAGGGAGATGCTCCAAACAAATGAGCCACACTGGCCAGGGCAAGTCCATTTAAATAGTTGGTACTTAGGGAAGGAGTTAGAATAGGAGATCCAGTACTAGTTTGGGAAGGAAGACAGAACTGAGTTGCTAATTAAGAAAATATTTAACCTTTTACCTTTCTTACCAGTAAAAGAACATAAATATATATTCACCATAAAAGTCATCATATTTAGTAGTTAAGACACTCAGTCTATAGCTAGGTTACCCACTTTGGATTACTTGCTTTGTTACTTACTACATGTATGACCTTGGCCACTGACCTATCCTTGTGAGTCAATTTTCCCATCTGTAAAATGGAGCTAAATAATTGATCAATATACCCGGAGTATGTTCTGAGAATTAGATAAGTTAATATTTGTAAAGCTCCTAGAAAAGTTCCTGTCCTCTACTAAGCACTAGTTAACATTAGCTATCATAATACAACTGTGAAGTTTAAAGGAAACTTTGTTTAGAAATATCTGCTGCTATGCAGTGAGGGGCCTTTTCACTCTGTGTCTTTCCTAAAGATGCATATATAAAACAGACTATAAACAGAGCCCTATCTTAAATTTAAACTATAACTTTAAAATTTACATTTTATTTTCCGTCTATTTTTTTTCTTACTATTTTTGTTTATTTTGTTGACTTAGAGATTTATGTATTGTGTTTATTTAAAATGGGAGAGCATTTTAAATAAAATCCCAGCAGGCACTTAAGGCAAAGACGCTAGTCTATCAAATAATCATATTTACATCCTTTGACAGTGCCTCTCAAGTTTAATGAGCATGCAAGTTGCTTGGGTTTTTTTTTTTTTTAAAAGAATAGATTCTTACCCTCTTGTTCAGTGTATGTGTGTGGTTGTGTGTGTGTGTGTGTTCATGTGCATACACACACATATAGATTCATATGAACATACACATATTTCCTAATATGTTCCACTATAATTTCTCTTAAAGGTTGTGTGTGTGTGTGTGTTCATGTGCATACACACACATATAGATTCATATGAACATACACATATTTCCTAATATGTTCCATTATAATTTTTCTCTTAAAAAAACCACTTCCTGCCCTAACCGGTTTGGCTCTGTGGATAGAGTGTCGGCCTTAGGACTGAAGGGTCCCAGGTTTGATTCCGGTCAAGGGCATGTACCTTGGTTGCAGGCACATTCCCAGTAGGGGATGTGCAGGAGGCAGCTGATCTATGTTTCTCTCTCATCGATGTTTCTGACTCTCTCCCTTCCTTTCTGTAAAAAAAATTCCATAAATATATTTTAAAAAACACTTTCCTTTTTAATTCTTTTACATTCATATGAACATACACATATTTCCTAATATGTTCCACTATAATTTTTCTCTTAAAAAAAAAACACTTCCCGCCCTAACCTGTTTGGCTCAGTGGATTGAGCGTCGGCATGCGGACTGAAAGGGCCCAAGTTTGATTCCGGTCAAGGGCATGTACCTTGGTTGCAGGCACATTCCCAGTAGGGGATGTGCAGAAGGCAGCTGATCTATTTTCTCTCTCCATCGATGTTTCTGACTCTCTATCCCTCTCCCTTCCTCTCTGTAAAAAAAAATCCATAAATATATTTTTTAAAAAACACTTTCCTTTTTAATTCTTTTATTGTATTTCCTATTCTTGGATAGTTCTGCTTGCTGTTTGAGGCTAGAAAACATTAAAACACAGTTCTCGATTTACCATGTAAAAAGTCCTGAGAGAAAGTCACCCCTGACCTCTCTATTTCAAAGACATCAGAACTTCCTCAGAGATCTGGCTCAGGTTAGCCATTACCATGCCAATATGTTACTCCCTCTTACATTTGTGTCTTGTCATATGCATTCCTTTAAATGCTTCCTTTTGAAAATTTTATTTAGTTAGAAACTAAAGTGTGAAAGGAAGAGAGCATTTGTGGAAAAGTAGGAATTACTTTGTATTTTACTGAATGCAGAATACAAATAGACTCATTATGTTTGAAGGGTACCAAGGGCCAAGCGGCCACATACAACTTAGTTGTCTCCTTTTCCTTTCTACTGTGGCCATGGGAAGTCTACCGTTGGTCCATTTTCAGTTTCAGTGCTATAATATTTCTTTCTTTTTAAAAAATTCTATTGATTGATTGATGTTAGAGAAAAAGAGAGAAACATGGATTTGTTGTTCCACTTATTCATGCATCCATTGGTTGATTCTTGTTATGTGCCCTGACGGGGGATCGTACCTGCAACGTTAGCATATCAGGATGATGCTCTAACCAACTGAGCTACCTGGCCAGGGCTTAATATTTTCTTTGTATTTCTGATTTATTTCCTCATAAAATCAATTTAAACAGAACATGTTATTTTAAACAAATAGTGTCGGCCTCATACTGACTGCGATGGGGCAGCTCCTGAACCATCACATTTATGTGGACAAGTCACCAGATCACAGTCCTGCGGCTCAGGAAAGGAACTTTAGAGACAGGTTTTTGCTCTGCAGAATGCCAGTAGATTTTATAGAATAAAAGTTAGTTGAAAAGATTCAGAAAAAGTAGAGTTCAGTTACTATCCAATTTTCCTGTCTCCTGATTCTTTTTTTCCTAGAACACCCACATACCCTTTCTGTCAACATGCTGGATAACAGCAGTGATTTCTGAGACTTGATGCTAAGGATAACAAGGCCTAGACTACAGCAATAATAAAAACTGAACAAGTTTGGGACCCGATAAGACACTTCCCAGGAGCCTACCTTTGTATAAACTGTTAAATATTTGGAGCAGGGTTCCTATATAGAAGGGTGACTTTCTCTGTGGGTGTACTCGATGTATTATGATACAATGGAGTGATAAGAGAAACACAGTTAGCTTATGAAAACTGACCTAAATACATATATGATAGATGATAGATAGATAGATAGATAGATAGATAGATAGATAGATAGATAGATAGATAGATACAGGAAACAAGCTACCACTTAAGTTTATATATTACATATTAGCTCTATAATCCTCACCACAATCCATGGGTGCTATTATTTCCCTCATTTTGTACTCTCTATATATAGGGAGTGCAAAGACAAAATCGCAGCAAGAAGACATCCATATGACAATGTAAGCAGAGACTGGAGTGATGCAACTTCAAGCCAGTAAGTGCCAACGGTTACAAGCAACCACCACAAATAAGGACAGATTCTTCCTCTGAGCCCGGAGAAGGAACCAACCCTGCTTTTATGCTTTTGGCTCCTGCACTATTGAGAGTGTACATCTGTGTTGTTTTAAGCCCCAGTTGTGATTCTTTATTGCGGCAGCCCTAGGAAACTAATACGCCACCTGTGAGGCCGATGTTATTCTCTCTTCCCCAGAGGAAACTAGGGCATGGAGAGGGAGGCGACCTTTCCTAGGACCCGCAAGTGGTGAGGGAAAGAGCTGGAACGCAAATGCTTCTGAGTCCATGCTTTGGACAACTCTGCTTTGCTGCTTACATGAATGATGCATGGTGAAGTATTTTTCTCTTAAGATTGTGAATTTTGTCATTTTTCAAGTAAAGTTTTGTTTTCCTGTTAAGATCTGGCTGAAAGCCATCTTCAGACATTGCTATAGATAGATACTTGTAAGTCCTTTTCTTCACAGTTCAAAATTTTTGCTGAGAACGCACCATCCAGAAAAAATAGCTCCCCTTGGAGCAGGCTGGGTTGACAAGGCATGATTCTACACAAGAAGAATTTGTCCACAGGAATTAATTGCTCACTTTGAAAGATGGTCTTCCCCCAGCCACTGCTCTTGATGTCTCAATTTTATGAAGCTCTTATAGCCCAATTTCTATGAAGCCTTTTATTGGAATGTGCCATTCTATACTTTTCAAATTCTTGTTTGTTGTTTAACTATAAAGTATTAACTTAGATTTTTCTCATGGGACTGTGGGTAATAAATCCGTCTCCTTAACTGCTAGCACATATATGTGGGTTGTATTTTATTGTGGTTAAAAAACACATAACATAATTTATTTTTATAAGGACCCCAGCATTATTAGACTTAGGACCCACGCTTCTCCTGTGTGACTTTATCTTAATTTGATTATATCTACAAAGACTTTATTTCCAAAAAGGTCACATTCACAGGTTCCAGGGGTTAGGACTTCAAAATAACTTTTTGGGGAGATACAGTCCAACCCATAATGAATGGTTGTAAAGATTAAATGAGTACTGACATTTATAAAAGGCGTAGGCAAAGATGTTGCCATAGAAGCATACTATGTGTTTGCTAAATAAAACATAAATGGCATGCAGTACTTGGGCTTTACAATTGAAAAGGAAATGGAAAGGGCTATTCTTATTTTTGCAATAATCTTTAAATGCTTGTGAAGAAACAAACTGTACTGAAAGGAAGTTGTCAAAAATTGGTCTATTGGGGCATATACCAAATGTCTAACGTTAATAGTTTTTCTCAGATATTGTTAATCTTGAGAAAGGTTTTTTAATTTTTGCATTGTCACAGATTTAGGACTGTGATAAATTGAGAAGCAATACATCCAACTCCATTTTCAGGATTATGTACTTTGGGAGAACTGCTTATTTCTCTTTCTGATGAGAATGTGGGGAGGCAAAATTGCAATTTTACCAATGGGGTCTTTCAAACTATACTTATATTAGGAACTCAGGATTAGGTCAATTGTTTTCTTAAATTCTTTTCAATTAGGGGCACACAATTTTTTTAAAAACCAGGGAGGGAAAAAACGGTAGATTTAATCCACCCTGGATTTCATTCATTTTTATACTAATGCAGTAATCCTCCTATATAATAAAAGTCTAATAGGCAAATTGTCCCCTCGGGCAGTCATTCAACTGGGAGGCCCAGAGTTTGACTGCTCGCTGTGATGTGTGCTGAACACCAGGGGGTGGCGTGGAACATGGTGGGCATCTGCGATGTGCTGGGACCTCTCGCTGGCTACCGGGGGGGCAGGAGTGATGGGACGGAGGTACAGTGAGAATGTGGGGTGTCCGCCAAGCTCGCTCTTACTTCCCCTGCTACCCTCCCCCGAGACACCAGGGCTTGCACACTGGGGAAGCCCTTGCGCTCAGGTGCCAGGCACCTGCTAGGAGCCTGCCCCACACCTATGCGGTCTCTTCTGGGTGAGCGGGGCCACAGCCACTGGGATCGCAGGGGCTGGTCAGGCTCCCCGTGGGTTTGTGCAGGAGCTGGTCTGTGAGGCCGGCCGGGAGAGAGCGTGCTGTCCGCCTGGCTTCTTTGTGGTGCCGCTGGGTGGCCCAGACACCCACAATGCACCCCAGTCCGCGGCATCCAGCTGTGCTCACCACATCTCCGCATGGGGACTGGGCCACCATGACTCAGGCGGAGGGGGGTGCGTGGGGGCCCAGGGGCCCAGGTGCTGCCCAGGGCCCAGAGGTCAGTTGGGACCTGCCCTCTCATGCCAGATGCTCATGCTTTGATCGCAGGCAGGCCTAGGGAACACACCCATGCATGAATTTCATGCATCGGGCCTCTAGTAAAGTATAATTTTCACATTTGTTTATGAAGGAAGGAGACTACAAAAGCCATAATATGGACCTCAGAATGAACACCTTTCTTTAGTTTTACCAGACTTGTACCCACGGAGCCTCTACTGATGGCTGGCTGTGGCTCTGCCTTGACCTACCTGCCTGTGGAGTCACCCCCCGTCACTTCCTGCTTGCCTAGGGGACCACCAACCATCGAATGCCCTTTCCTTTCTATAGCTCATTCTACCTGAGGAATCAAGCATCCCTTGGCACCTGAAATTTCAAATGGACACAAAATCTAAACTCTGGATCCCCAGATGAGCAAACACACATTTTGAGTTGTGAAGGTACACAAAATAGTCCATGTAATTATTATGAGCCTATGCCAAGCTCCACTTACGCAGCTACAACACAATCTACTTTAAAATTCTATCACCTTCTCCCTCACTGGCAGACTATCTGGCCAAGTCAAATAATGATGAGCATAAAATGCCTGACCCTGAAGTGAAGAGTCTGTCCTTATTTCTGGGCTCCTGGTTAATAATACAGAGTGCAAATAGAAACGTCTGCGTATGAGTCAAATGAAAACAAAGCGACTTTGTAATTATCAACCATATCTCAGTAAGTGGCTGCTAATAACAATGTATAAAACTTAAACTTCAGTGTCTGCTGAGCATGTTACAAGGATGGGAATGAATTGTTGGTTGTCCATGAAGTGTTCCAAGCTTTTCAGATGCATGGTCATTATGACGCAAATGCTGCAGAGAGTACACTCCCCAAACCAGCAGTTACTCCACATGGGGCTGGATTTGGTCTTGTTTGTTTGTACCTCACAGCATAAGGAGGAAAAGCACCGCCACCCTTCTGATTCTAAAAAGTGTCAACGCCACTGACATTCTTCCTGAGACACCATTTTAGAGTATTGCAGTTATTCTATTGATTAAACTTAATTATCTAGAAACATTTCTCAATTGTTTTTACACTGTCTGGAACCAGCTTTCAATGTTGCTTATTGCGTTTAACTTCTTGAGAAAACATAAAAGAGATTCTCAATATTTCATTGAATGATTTGTCATTTTCAGAAGAAAATTAATTACTTGTGCAATTTATGGATCAAATAAGTTAATTTAATACATATAAATTATGAATTATCAGACTTTTAAAGGGTAAGTTTACTCAGGAGCAACTTTAACCCTTCAACAGATATTAAGAAATGTGTCAAATCTATTGGGAAAATTTTAAATGCATATAATAAACATCCTTTTCTTAATCAATAATGAGGAGTGTTCACTTATTTCATTTGGTGACAACTCATATATTTTAGAGGAAGCAGACATTTATTATTTTAATGATTTTTAAAAAATATATGTGGGATGATGTTTTTAGGTCATTTAAACACATATGGATAAAAATCAATGAAATCTGCTACAATACACCCTTCATGTCTTACTCATTTCCATTTACTTCTTATTAAACCCCTCTTGTGTTTCAGATGATCACTCTTCCTTCGTGAGCAGTAGAAAGCAAAGATGCCTGGATGAGACCCCAACCCTTCTTTGAGAGTGTTTTTGCTCTTCCTTGCCAAATGAGATCGCAAAAATTGGTTCCCACTTAACTAGATTTGTAACTCAAACTTATCAGTATGTCATCTTAAGGGACAAAGAGTAATTAAGCACAATGAGTTTTGAAACAGAAGAGAAAAGAACAGGAAGAGGGGAGTGAATTAAGTTACAAGGTGTTTCAAGTAAGGCTATGTATGGGAATCAGCCTCTTTTATCAGTTTGAGACATATTGGTTTTAATTTTGCCAAATATGTATATTTCATATTTTTCTGAAGGAGATGTGCAAAAAATGCTGACTAGAATTTGAAAAAAAATTAAAAATTAAAGATTTTAATATGGTAGGGCACCTGTTTCTTAGGCAAGGTATGTGAGTGCATTTAATCATTAAAGTTTCTGGCACATAATAAATTAAATGAAAATCTAGGATTGGTGGCTACACACCCTCTATCTAACTAAAGGCCCCTATACTGTGATAAATTACTGTCTTTCAGAAAGCCTGTGATATGGGGTTCTGGATACCCAACCTTTAACAAACACAAGCAGATGCAGTACTCCTAACACAGGTGCAGTTAGCATAGCTCAAAACCTCAGAAACTTCATAGATTTTCGGCCAAGCTCTAAACACATAACTATATTTTAGTACTGATTCATGTTTTCAACTTACTAGGTGTTCCCAAAGATAATCTTTATTAGATATTTTAGGCAGAGGAAGAATTAATAAAAATATAAAGTCTACTACACTATGGGGATGTTCAGTTAATTAAGTTTTCAAAATGTCAAGGGTGTACAACAAAACAGGAATTCAGGGCTCTCGTGAGCCCAACACGGTTTCCTAACTTAAATTCTTATAAATTATTATATATCTACTAAGGAACCTTAAGTTGCCTGAAAAGCAAAATCTTTATTACTTCAAAATTAACACAATTTATCCTCTTTTTCTAGTGTGCATTTGTTCTGTAGCCTGCTGACATCTCCTCTCTTTCCCTATCCTCAATGGTTAGAACTCAGGATCAGGAAAGATGACATAAATAATAAGATCATGCAAATCATTCCACTGGGGCAAAGCTTTAGAAATAAAATGATTTCCTGTAATAACTGGCATCTATGTTTTTTAAAAGTTCATGATCAATCAAAAATAAATAAGACTCTTGTTAAAATATATTTCTTTTGTTAGCAACACTGGATAGGAACATATTCTGTGGTCAAATCAATAAGGGCCAACAAATTTGATTGTCAAATTTCCATGAGAAATTTTATTTTATCTTCAAACAACAGTTTAGAAAACATATGTTAGCCCTGGTTGGGTAGCTCAGTTGGTTAGAGTGTCAACCTGATATGCCAAAGTTGTGGGTTCCATCTCTGGTCAGGACACATACAAGAAGCAACCAATGAATGCAAAAATAAGTGGAACAACAAATTGATCTCTCTCTCTCTCTCTCTCTCTCTCTCTCTCTCTTTCCCTTTCTCAAATTAATCTATAAAAATTGGGGGAAAATGATGCCAACCAAGCAAAATTCATTGATTCTGCTTTACTTGAGCCTTTTCTACATTACAATCCTACTGTTTAAACAAATGTTTGGTGAATCATAGTGCCCTATTCATAAATATACAGTGAGAGACAGGGAGATGAATCAAACATAAAGAAGCATGAAACCTAAGGGAGAAATAAGAGATGTACAAGAATAACTATAATACAATGTA
>NW_005371371.1:4702254-4727726 GCF_000412655.1 Myotis brandtii | reverse complement strand
TAAATGTGATGGCATGCCTTTGAGAGAGAGAGATGATTTCTGGTTGAAAGACCAAGGGAAATGTCGCAAAAGAAGTAGCTCTGAAGAATTTGCACAGCTGAATGAAGAAGAGAGGCATTTCAAGGGGAGGGCCCCTGTTGTTTTCCCCACAGTACTTCATTCACTCTGACAAAAACTAAGTGTTACCACCAAAGGGCTGAGACATAATCTGAAAATAATAATGGGGAATAATTCCATGTTTTTCTTGCAGAGCAATGCAGTAACATAGAGAAAAATTAGAGAACTTAGTTTAATGGGTTATTTCTTAAGGAGCTTTCAAATAAACAACACAGATCACTGATGTATTAGGGGTCCCTGTGAGGCTCTCCATGGGCTGTTATCTGCATGGACAGTATCATTGAGTTTAATTGGATATAGTATTCAGCAGGCCATTTGGGCTTACACAAAAACATGCATTTGTTATAAGAAAGAAAAAAAAATAAATTGAACTTTAAATAACATTATATAATCACAGTGAACAAAAATAGATGAATTATATATATAATGCATGTGAATATAAATGTATACATATAAATGTTTCTGTATATATATATACATATACACATATGTGTTTTCCTATCCACCTAGTTTTTATACTTCGTATTATAGTATTAAATTTATTAACAATGCAATATTATTATGTATGTGCATACATGTATGCTATAGTTATATTACTACGATTATATATTATATATAAAATAGAATATCGTCATTATATTATAAAATATATATACAATAGTTTTTATGAGTGCAGGCTCTGGAGTAGAAACTAGGATTTGATTCCTGGCTTCACTGTTTGTAAGCTATGTTACCTTCAGAAAATTATCTAACTTTTCTGAGTCTTAGTTTCCTCAACTGCCAAAAGAGGAGAATAATGGTAATTATCACACAAATTAGTGAGATAAAGATGAGAAGCACTTTGCAGTGCATGGATTTAATAAATGCTAGGAAATAGGATATCCCCCCGCCCCCAAATATGAACCCAGTTATAGCCTATGTAGTCAACTCAACCACATTCTAAGAAATATAGAAAGCTAATTAGACTTGAGGACTAGGTCTCCTTGTTTAAGGAGTCCTGAAGAAGAAACTCCCAGAGCATGTCTTTTTAAAATATTCAAAGAAACAGTGTCTGAAATTAAGAACACAATGTCTTCTTCCATCACCAGGAGAATAAACCATATGTGGGGCCCCTGCATCATTGAACACACTCTGTTATGCAAGAGAATTTAGTCAACATCCCCGAAGTGGGATTTATGCTCATGTACAAGCTTGAAAACCATGACAACATACATAATTGAAATGTTGATTTTGAGGAGTACTGTGTTTTTTTCTATTTACACACAGATTTTTTTTTTTTGGAACCTGGTGAAAAGACAAAGCAGCATGGAAAGAATACTCATATTGCAGCTCAAAATTTTATCAGCATTTCAACCACAAGAGCACACAGTTCTAAAAGTTCTTAAAATTAACTTTGTGTTAATACCTGGTTTTAAAAGCTGCTTCATGTCCTGTTGGAGACCCTGAACAATTTTGCCTAGTCTCACTTTAATTTTACCTTCTCTGTTCTAGCCAGACTAAAATCCCTTAAAATATGCTCTGAATAATCCCTTCCCTGAAATTGTGTTCACTGTTCTCTCATTGTTCAAATCTCTTCTCTCTACTCTCAGATCGAATGATTCCCATTTTTCTTTCTCAGGCCCCTCTTTCTTACAGGGATTTCTCTCTGGATACTCTAACCCACAGTGAACATCCTCATCTTAACATAATTAAACTATTCCATTGATTTGCAGCATAATTATACTGTTCCATTGATTTGCTGTGTGTTGCTAATTGATGTATTTTGTGATTGCCCTGTCTCTTTTACTAGACTTCAAAGATCTGAATTAGTACAGACTTTGCCTTCCCATACTTCAGTGTTAAAAATGGAAGAATGTGTTATCTAGTTAGATTTATAACTAACTAGATTTTTTATAACAAAAAAGAGTTATTGATTAACTGCTGTGATGTCATTTCATAAAATACACAGAATATCCCTTTAAAAATGGCCAATTTAATAAATATTAACAAAGCATTGAATGCCATGTTGATAAAAATTATGAAGTTCTACTTTCTAAAATGTTCCTTCCCTTCCCTTCCCTTCCTTCACCTTCCTCTCCCCTTCCCTTCCCTTCCCTTCCCTTCCCTTCCCTTCCCTTCTTTTCTCCCTTCCTTCCATTTTTCCCTCAATGGCAACATATCTCCACTTTAGGACCCAAATAAAAAATGTTGCTGCCTTTAGAATGTGGCATTTTAAACACGTTTTAGTGCATCAAAATCAAAGTGCTCTTTAGGGCTCCAATTGTTAGTCACCCATCTGGATGGAGCCTGTGTTTCCAGATAACAGTGGCAGAAGGAGACTATGCAACCACCTATGATTATAATTTGTTCATCTGCACTTTAATGAATAAATTAGCATGCCACATCAGTTCTGCTCCACTGTCATGATAAAACTTGCATTTGTATAACCTGTAATCATTTTCACTATGGGCACACGGGAGAAATTGATTTTTAAAGTTGACAACCACACATGTGGTTATGCTATTGCATAGATGTGAGAATTTGCAAATGACTTGTAGCAACATGCAAGAGACCAGTTAAAATTAAATGCATGACAATAAAAATAATTACTCTGATGGTATCTGGCTGCTATGCCACTAATAGACAATAAAAGTAGGCACTTGTATGCATTCACAAGTCAACAAATTGCATTGGAAATAGTGAATCAGAGCTGAAAGAAATTTATGTAATATTGCTAGTTATTTTTGACTCCATAGTGTATTAGAACTCAAACTTGATTTGAATTGTAACACAGTTGCCACTAAACTATGGTTCTCAGATCCCCAAAGAATTCAGGCCCCAAACTGTTTTTCCTCCTCACTTCTAAATCGAAAACCTGTTGGAATCAATCAACTCCATTTGGAGCTAAACTGCTAATGAGATATCTCACCCTTTTTATATTGGTGGAAGCTTAGTTATCTTTTTTTTTTACCAACTTCAGCTAATCTTCTTTTTATTATGAAATTTTTACCCATATAGAAAAAGAATAATAAATGAATCCTCACATACCATCATTAAGCTTCATCTCATAGCAGGTTATAACTGGTCTATATCCTCAGCCACTTTTTCATACTCTACATTACTGTGAAGTAAATATCAAACATTATATTAATACATTTTATTTTAAAAATACTTAAAATATATTTTTAAGATTTAACCTCAGTATCATTAATTATCATACCAAATTTTAAAATAATGCCTTAATGTAAATAAATTTTTCATATTATTCCCTAATTTGTAATAGTTTGTTCAAATCAGAATGGCTACCATTAACAAATCAACAAATGACAAGTGCTGCCAAAGATGTGGAGACAAGGGAACCCAAATACACTGTTGGTGGGAATGCAGACTGGTGCAGCAACTATGGAAAACAGTATGGAGTTTCCTCAAAAAAATTAAAAATGGAACTGCCATTTGACCCAGTGATCCCACTTCTAGGAATATATCCCAAAAAGCCAGAAACACCAATCAGAAAGAATATATGCATTCTTATGTTCATAACAGCATTATTTACAATAGCTAATATCTGGAAACAGCCTAAGTTCCCATCAGTAGATGAATGGATTAAAAAACTGTGGTACATTTATACAATGGAATACTATGCAGCAGTAAAAAATGATACTGCTGATAGCATGGAGGGACCTGGATTTTATTATGCTAAGTGAAATAAGCCAGTCAAAGAAAGACAAGTTTCACACGATCTCACTAATACGTGGAGTCTAATGAACAAAAAAGATCCAGAGACATGGTAGCATTCAACAGACTGATATATTTCAGAGGAAAGGGTGGGGGGGGGAGGGTGGGAAGAGATTAACCAATGAATTTATATGCATATGTGCATAGCCCATGGACCAACAATAGTGCAGGGAAGGCCTGGGCAAGGGGAAGGAGTGGGGTAGAGGGGGTCAGGGGGAAGAAAAGGGAACATCTGTAAGACTTTCAACAATAAAGATAAATTGAAATTAGGTTTTAAAAAAGTCAACATTTTCTTTCTATTTCATCTAAAGGTAGTGAGGATCTTAACACGAAGTGGAAACATGGTTGGACACAAGCAGAGGTCACAAGTTCATCAACACTTGTTTCTAATAGCCTGACAGGCTCACCCAGGACGATGTGGTGTTGACAGTGAGACAAAGAGATGATACTTTTCATCATTCAGGTCTGGGCCTATTTTTTGTGAAAGCTTACTTTTTCTCCCTATCTTTGCCTCAAAAAGAGACAAGTTGAATGTTTGCTTGAAAACACTCACCATATATCATGATGGACTTGCTGTTGTAAAAGTGGTCAGACCAGCCCTACCCGGTTTGGCTCAGTGGATAGAGCATCAGCCTGCAGACTGAAGGGTCCTGGGTTCGATTCTGGTCAAGGGCACGTACCTCAGTTGCAGGCTCCCAGCCATAGTTGGGGGCATGCAAGAGGTAACCAATCAATGTGTCTCTCTCACATTGGTGTTTCTCTCTGCCTCTCCCTTTCCCTTCCACTCTCTCTAAAATTCAATGGAAAAATATCCTCAGGTGAGGATTAAAAAATAAAAAAAAATAAAATAAAAAGTGGTCAGACGAAATTTGAAAAGGCACAGAAAAATATAGCTGCAAAAAATTATTCATTATAAGCTAGGAGTAGTATGTTAGCAGGTGTCAGGGCAAACGTGAGATGACAGTTTGCTGCTTTCCATTTGCCAAAGGACCTTCATTATTTTCCAAAGTTCCAAATTATTCTCTCCGAGCTCTCATTGTTCTAACGTTTTCGTCTGGCACCTGGACAAAGAAACTTCAAACCACAGGCATACAGCTCTCACTTAAATCGTCTTCCTCTACTTTTCAGCTTTCCCTCTAGAGTTTTGGACCTGAGGAAATGTGGCAAACAGTGGAGAAGCAGAAATAAATGATAGATGCGTGGATGCCACACTTAGGGCCCTTTTCTGTTCTGATGGTGCTTATTGATGCCAGGGCTGCAATCAAGTTGCTGGAAAGGTTGCCTTCCTCCTGCAGAGGCATTCTGATTAACAGAGAGAATGAAATCTAGCCTCATTTGTGCGTAGCCCAAGTCAGACAGTAAACGGGCTTGTTTAAATCCAAACATCACTAATTTAATAGCTCTCCTGAGCTACAGCCTCTTCGAATTACCAAATTGCCCCTCAAACTATGCAGTTATATATTTTTCTCTACTCTTGTTCATTATTCAGCATTACCAGTAACCCCACCCCCTTTCCCTAGACCAGTGATGGCGAACCTTTTGAGCTTGGCGTGTCAGCATTTTGAAAAGCCCTAACTTAACTCTGGTGCCGTGTCACATATAGAAATTTTTTGATATTTGCAACCATAGTAAAACAAAGACTTATATTTTTGATATTTATTTTATATATTTAAATGCCATTTAACAAAGAAAAATCAACCAAAAAAAATGAGTTCGCGTGTCATAGGTTCGCCATCACTGCCCTAGACTATGTCTGAGCTCCCTACATATCAAGCACCTTGCTATTTGGTTACAGTGTCATAAAACTGGACAGTCAATTAGCAAGCAACAATGGGATTATAAAACCTACTGTGGCTCTGCTCTACATTTCCCTGTGTGCTAAATGCATTAAAACAAGTTACACAACAAATATAGATATCACCCTAAAGCACATGGAGACACATAGAGTGATACTCATTCACAGGTTATTTTGATAGAATCTACAAAGTCATTCTTAGCATGCGCAGATGCTCAATCCAGAAAGAGAGCTGGTGTAACAGCTTCATTCAGGAAGAACTTCTATATGACTAATGGTTTCTATAAAATGTGGATTCGCGTACATGGGAAGTGTGAAGCAGAAAATGTGCTATGATTTTAATGCACACAATACGTTAGGTTATACACAGAGGTTGATCTCTCCTTAAGAGGGGAAATTATTTCAAATATCTAAACTTGAAGGGGAAATGATAATTATTGGACTTTCTGTTCTATTCCCCTTCTGTTCCCTTTTGATCTCTGCCCGCTATTAAGTTCCCTAATGCAAAACAAAGCTTGCTCTGCGGTTGCAATCAAAAAAAGATCTGCATATGTGGGATGAGTAAGTTCATATGAATGTACAAAGTTCTCAGGCCAACTTATTTTTGAGGCAAGCGGTTCTTATGGTAGCCATTATTTTCCCTTTATTTTATTTCTCCAATGACACATTGTCAATACAGATAATGTGGACCATACCTTTAACTCTTTCAAATGACTTCTGCTTTGGAAGAAAAATTAAGCTGGGGCATAAAAAAATGCAAAATAACAGTGGCTTAAGCAGTGCAGAAGTTTATATCTCTGCCAATGAATCACGGCTCTTTCTCTCTCCCCTGTGGATCTGTTGCCCTCAATATACAGTTTCCACATCAAGGCATCACACCCATACTGAAGCCTCCAGAAAGGAAGAAATGGCAGAAACAAGGACCTCCCTTTCAGATACTTCCTGGATGTTCTGTAAATCTCTTTTATCAAGAGCTCACTGGCAAGGGCTTTGTTACATGGGAAGTGAGGTCTTTATTCTGAGTGCCTAGGGGCATGGCTAACCTCTGTGGGGAGAGAGGAAGGAATGCTGGAGACAATTAGTTTCATACTCAAAAGAGTAAAAGTGAAAAGGCAAGAGATAGAAACTGAAAGTTAAGATTAACAAGGCAAAAAAGGGGCTAAATATATGATGATGAAAGGTGATTAGACTTTGGGTGGTGAGCACACAATATAATATGCAAATGCTAATCTCAGGGGGAAGGGAGTGGGTAGGAAGTGATTAACCTAAGAATTTATATGCCTACTAGTGGCCCGGTGCACATTGAAAGGAAATTAATTAGAAGAAATATTTTAATATTGCTACTCGCCCTTTCTCTATAATAGAAGTGTCAGAGATGAAAGAAAATTAGTAAAATGTACATGAAAATAATATATAAATAGATTAATAAAAAACAATAACATGATATAACAATGAATATTTTCCATGAATTTTTTACTGTCAGAATCTTCGTTTATCATTATTTTTTGAAAAATATGCCAGGCATTCTGGAAAATTTATATCATTTGGACAAACTTTGCCTTTGCTACAACATAGACTAAATTTTCCATCAGATGGTTTTTCATTGGAGAAATTTAGGGATAGGCAAAATTGACATGTAACAGTCATTCCACCACAACTGTGTTCGATAATTGCATCCTTATTTATGTCATTTTCATTTTCGCTATGAAGGCAGTAGTTCCTACCAGGAGTGTTAGTACTTGTCAATGACTGTTCTTCAGAGATATTCTGTCGAAGACATTGCTTTCTTTCAGCTTCAGAGGTATGTTGTGGCAATAGTTGGTCTTCAGACGTATTCTGTCAACATTTTCGGCTTCAAAATGTCAACAAAAACGTGACGTCATTACTCAGCGCCCACAGCCACCTTTTGTGGGCTAGGCTGGGCTAGGCTGTGGGCTGCATTTTGTGCCATGGCAGCTTTGGCTGTGATTTGGTGGACTGTCACTCTGGGGTGATGGTGGGGCCTGTGTTCCACTTGGGGGAAGCCAAATGTTGCTTTGTCAGCGCCAGGTCTGTGGTGCCATTTCTCTGTGTGCATCACGGCAGCTTTGCGTTAAGCATCTGCCCCCTGGTGGTCAGTGCGCTTCATAGCGACCAGTTGGACAGTGGGAAGGACACTTAGCATATTAGCCTTTTATATATATAGATATGCATAACCCCTGGACATAAATAATAGTGCAGTGAAAACCTAGGGAAGGGGTGGAGAGGAGGGGTTCAATGGGGGGAAAATAGGGGGCATCTGAGATACATTCAACAACAGAGATAATAAAAAAAAGAATAAAAAAGAATTGTACACTTCAAATTTATATAACATTAACCAATGTCATCACAATAAATTTAATTTAATAAAAAAATTAAGTTTAGGCAAGAAAAGAAACATTACAACTAAGCTACATGTTTTTAAATTTAGAAATTAATTTTAAAAACACTGGGAGTAATCCCTTACCACACACTGCATTTTCCTCATAAAAATGCAATTCAGGAATGAATTATGATAATAAAAGACTGAGCCATGGATCGCTCTCTGCCACATCGCAGGCCTGTGCCCCATCAGTTGATGCTGATTAAGGGTACACAGGTTGCTCAGCCCTGAATTAGACTGACCTGAATATTTTTCCAGAATTCACACTGTCCTGAAGTCTTATTTCAGGTGGAGAAGCTGAAGGACAAAGTCTTGTCCTCATTTCCTGTCTGTATATATTGAGTATGAATTTCCTATTTGATTAGCATCTCTTCTGGCTGGCGGAAGAAAACCAAACTTGAAGAGGAATTAATTACAACTGTGGTCTGAATTTTGCTCCACCTAAAGGACTCATAAAGCTTGTGGCTTCATTAGGAGACTCACTGGCCCACGGAAAAGCTATCTAGCACATTTCCCTAACATCACATCCTTATCATGGTCAGGAGTTTACCTACAGAGACACATTCTCACATCCAGATTCACATCTCCTTGTGCAAAATAATGAAATACTAAAGTATTTCATTTTTATATTCAAAACTATCATGAGAGGCAAAGAGGGGAAATATCATTATCTAGTGATAAACTACTAGGCAAACATTAGGATAGGCTAAAAAATTGCTCAAAACAGGACTGGGCTTAAAGATCTCAAGTACACTATATCACTGTTAAAAAAAAGATGCATATATATAAGTAATCTTTGTTTTAAAGGGGATGTCTTTCTAAAGATGTTATCTTTTATTTCAATGCAACCATTATATGGAGTACTTGGTTCCCTATGTAAAGTGCTAAATTATTGAGCATTTAATTTTATGTATATAAAACATGTTGTTCTGTGTATTAGAGGTATATTCATAAACAGACATAATTGGTTTTTTTATGCTTCATTTTAATTCTTAGAAAAACTCATGAGTCCTTGCATCTAGGTTCCTAGGGACATTTTCCTATACTTAGAGTTGTAATACAAATATAGTGGCTTCACTCCCAAAGTCCATATACAGTTCTTCATTATATGACATACAGTACCCTTTGTATTAGTTTCCTGTGGCTGCTGTAACAAAGTACCACAAACTTGGTTGCTTAAAAACAACTGTCACAGTTCTGGAGGCAAGAAGTCTAAAACTGAGGTGTTGGTAGGGCCACCATTCCTCCAAAGGTTCTAGGAGAGATTCTGTTATCTGCCTCTTTTGGTGGTTGAAGGCAATCCTCGGCATTCCATGGCTTGTGGCCACTTCACCTGTTTTCACATGGCCTTCTGTGTCTTCTCTTCTGTGTATGTGGCTCCTATAAGGGCACTTGTGATTGGATTTAGGGCTCATCCAGGTAATCTAGAATGATTTCTTTATCTCAAGTTCCTTGGTTATATTTACTCAGGTCCTTTTAACAAATAAGGTAATATTAACAGGTTCCAGGGATTAGGGCATGAATATATTTTTAGGGGGGAAGGGCACTGTTTGTCCCATGACACTCTTTATGGTGTTTCTCTTGGGGGCATATTTTAACTTCATTTCCTGCAATGTCCCCCAATGCATTACATCCCGACCTATTGGCTTACCCTTCTCAAATAGTGTCACTTTTTCACATGGCTTCATGCATTTGCACATTCTATTCCCTCTGCATGAAATGTAGTTCTCTTTCTTGTCTGACTTGTGATCTCCTGCTTATCATCTGCCCCAGATTCCCACTGATTGCCTCCATGTGCTTTCTTCATGGGGACATTTGGTGCTCTTTCTCAGAACTACCCTGCCACTTAATGCACAATTATATTAGAGTGCTTAACATGATGCATTCTAATATATTTTTAAACAAATTCCCTCATCTGACTGTGGTTCGTCCACCACAGAATGCCAAGATTCATCTTTGTATTTGTGTTTCAATATCTGGAATATGATAGTTTTTCCTAGGTGCTCCATAATATTTTTCAAAAACTTTTTCTTATTATAACGACATTTAGATTATTTAAATAAGCATGACAAAAAATTAGAATTGCCTGTAACTCTACCATTAGTATATAAAACACAAGAAACATTTAATTGATGTATATCTTTCCAATACTGGTATATTTTTCATTGTGTGTATATATACTAGTAGGCACTAAAATAAAATCCTTTTGTACACATTTTGTCCTGCTGAAACATAGTATATACTTGAGAGGTATTTACTGGATGGATTAATGAATTGATGAAAAAAACTACCTTCTAAAGAGAACTAATATAGTCACAGAATAAAAGGTTTGGAAAAGTCATTAATTTGGCCTAAATATGAGACTCTGCTTTGATTTCTCTAGTTATTTTTAAGATTTTTATGAAAAAGAGTTGAACTATATCCAAGTTTATACAGTTTTTTGGAATAGAAGTAGAAATTCTTCTGGATAGTAGATATTATGAAACTGGTTTATTCTTGAAAGTATCTCTTCTTTATGATATTCTAAGATAACAGAGGCCTGGTACACGGGATTCGTGCACCGGTGGGGGCCGTGGCCTGCGGGGATCGGCCCGCTGTGGGAACACCCCTCATCCTGGTCAGCTGAGTGGCTGTGGACCCGCCCTCTGAGTGGTTGCTTCCTGGTCTGGCATCTTCCTATGGAGCTGGACCACTCGCCTCTCCAGGGGACCCGGTCGGGGCCGGGCCCAGGGACAATAGCACTGAGACGGGGCAGAGTAGGCCTCAGTCCTATGGCAGCCATGAACCCGCCTCCCAGCCTCCGGGGTCAGCTCTGCAAGCCCAGCGGCAGCGCTGCGGAGTAGGCGGCAGGGAGTGAGGAGGAGGAACCTGGGGTGAAAGGTGACAATTGCAGCCTGGGTTCCTACCCGTAGGCCCAGGGTTCACAGTGGGAGCAGCTGCTCATCCCGGTCAGCTGAGCTGCACCCCCACTGTGGTAGCACACTGACCACCAGGGGGAAGCTCCTACGTTGAGTTTCTGCCCCTGGTGGTCAGTGCGCATCATAGCGACTGGTCGACTGGTTGTTCTGGTCATTCCGTGTTCAGTCGCTGGGCTTTTGTTATATAGAATAATAAAAGATAGTTGGTATTTTTATCTCCACACTCTTAACTATGGTGCCTTTCCAAAGATGGTCTTGGGATAAATATGCGAAGATAATTCGTCTTACTAAAATGTCTCTTTCATTTATTTATTAGACTAAAGGAGGAGAGGAAATAAGCAAACTATCATGGCTTTCTTTTTTTTGGGGGGGGGTGGTAATTCTTAACAGAGGATATTTTCCCATTGATTTTTTGAGAGAGGAAGAAAGACACAGAGAGAGAAACATCAATGTGAGGGAGATACATCTATTGGTTGCCTCCCACACAGGCCCCAATGAGGGCCCGGTATGGAGCCTGTAACTGATGTATGTGCCCTTGACCAGAATTGAATTGGGACCCTTCAGTCCACAGGCTTATGCTCTATCCACTGAGCCAAACTGGCTACGGCATGACTTTTATTTTATTTTATTTATATATTTATTTGTTAATCCTCACCCCAGGTTATTTTTTCCATTGATTTTTTAGAGAAAGTGGAAGACATAGGGAAAGACAGAGAGAAACGTCAATGTGAGAGAAGCACATGAATTGGTTGCTTCCTGCATGTGCCCCGACCACGGCCTGAGCCTGGGAACAGCCTGCAACCAAGGTACCCTTGACCGGAATTGAACCTGGGACCTTTTGGTCCACAGGCCAATGCTCTTTTCCACTGAGCCAAATCAGCTAGGGCACTTTTATTTTTTATGAATTAAAATTAACAGGAATTGCCCCGAACGAGAAAAAGTGATCATGGAAATCTTGTAGATAGAATGCCATTCTTCTGAAACATACAATTTTATTTTCAAAAGTTAAATCTCTATTAACTGGAGGCACAGAAAGCGCAAGTCTGTGAACTTCACAAAGAATAAAAATGAAACTTCAGTTTCATTTTCTGCCTTCCAAATTGTAGTTTGGGGAAAGGTTAGCTTTCCTGCGACTACCTGTCTGGGAGTGATCACTGAGGAATCCATACCTGGTGTATACCACATGCAATGAGGTGAATCAGCATTGCTGGAAGGCATATATCCCCACAATAATTTGCTTCTGGCTTCACTCTGGAAGAAACTCGATATTCTGGAGTTCCTAAGGAGAATTCTAACACCTTCTTGCAAAGGTCTGTCTATTACCTTGGGTTCTCAAAATGAGTAAACTCGAAGACTACAAAGGCCAAATCAGTAGATGGTGGACCACTGGTGAGCCAAAGTCTACCCTTACTGGTCACAATGGACTCAGATCAACATAGACTTTAACAAATCAGATTTAGGTTGTTCTTTGAATAGATCTAAAAGTGATTTCATGTAAAGAAAACATAAAGGCTTCGTAAGTTTTAATTTTTCACCTATTTAACAACTTCCTCCTCAGGCACCACTCCATGCAGTGTATTGGAAAGCAAAACGACACTTGGTGTTGAGAGAGCCTGGTTTGAGTAAGGCCTTATTCTCTGGGCCTGAGTTTCCTCCACGGGAAACCTAGGTGAAAGTTCTGAAACAAGAGTTTTAAGACACCATCACAGGAAAACCCCCAAATGTAAAACAGCAAAGGTGGTACTTTATTAGAATAAGCATATGCCGTGATATTGATTGTCCTTAAATCTTTAATTCTGAGAAAGTCCATTTAGCCAGAGCAAAGATGTCTTTTTGAAATTAGCATTTATGATTGAGGGTTTTGGTTTGATACAGGTCTTACTATCAATTTACGTTCTTGTGATCGTATTTACCCTGTGAAATTGTGATAAAAAATTAGTAATTAGCCTTCCAATTCAGGATATCTTTAACCAGGCAGAAATGGTGGAAGTTAAAGACTTGCAGCACTGGTCAAAGGATAAATGGCATCTGATGTGCGAAAACTGTATTAAGTTTTAGAAATATTTAAACATAGCCTGTGAAATAGAAATTTAATCCAACTTTCCCAGACGTTCCCCATCCATTTCCTACAGAGTTTGAAAATAACCTGTCAACGTGACCTCTAAGAGCTCTTCCAGTCTGAAAGTTCTGTGACTGTGTGCTAGTATTTATTCTCCAAGCTCCAAAGGGGCCTGTTGAGTCAGCCCCTGTTTCAACTCGGCAAAACTCAGGGAAGTCTCAGCTGCAAATGCAACAAGAGTAGGCGAGATGCTGGAAAAATAAATTATTTCAGATGAACTCAAGTCTCTCTTTCTTTCATCTTTCAGACTCATATAATCCCTTCTAATGCTAAGGTTTTAACAATGTGCATGTGATTTAAAGGCTTCGAAATCTCCTTTCGATCAGATCCTTCCCTGACAGTGCCACCATGCCTGCGATTTCTATTTCTGACACCCTTCCTTCGGGGTAAGATACATGATGCCTCTGTTGAAACAATAATAACTTGACAGGGACATGTGACATGGCAGCCATGAACACCTCCGGCAAACTTAAATATAACTTGTAATTTGCATAACCACATCATTTTATTCTCATATGCCACAACTATTCATTGAAAGTTATATTACTTATCTCTAAGCTAATTTCTGCCATCTAGGAATTTGAAATTTAGCAGAGAAGAAATATTTAGTGACATGACAACACTAAAATAAATCATACAATACGTATCATTAAAGGCAAAAAACATGAATGAAAACAAAAGCTCTGACAGGTGCAGTAATTAATTAGGGAAGATCTTCGATTAGATGAGATTCTGGAAAACAGCCTGTGGGCATATATCAGTGCTTCAATGTGCCCTTCAGAGCACTAATCTGTGATCAGATTTGTTTGGAAAGATGCAAGAGTGCATCGCTGTGGTGTTTAGATACCCAAGGCCACAAGAAACTCTGGAGAAAATCTACTCCATGTTATTTCCCTCAGCATTTCTCAAACAGAAATAACTACTAATATAATTTGCTCACTCTTGGTAATATTTATAACTTAAGTATCAAATATATCTGGATTGGATCCTAGTTCCTCCACTGCTAGCCGCTGTTAGCTCCATGAGGTCATTTCATTTCTCTGAGCCCCAATTTCTTTACCTGTAAACTGGAGATAACAATGCATACCCTGATTTCTTAAGGATTAGCTCCTATAACTTCTGAGTTACATAATCATTACATGAATAATAAGAATGCATTTATATCAGGCATATAGAACACCTAATGGAGGGCAAGGCTCTTGCTAGGAGCTCAACACATGTGGGTTCCCCTTTCCTTTGCCTTTTATTCTTTACTAGAGGCCTGTTGCATGAAGAGATTCGTGCAATAGGCCTTCCCTTCTCCTGGCTGCCAGCACCGGTTTTCCTCCGGTACCCAGAACCCAGGCCTTCGCTCCGGCCGGAGCCGCCTTCCATCCTCCGTCTTCGCGGCCCCGGCCGGAGCTGCCTTCTGTCTTTGCGGCTCTGGCTCACCTTCAGTCTTGGCTCCGCCGCTTGGAGCCTCCATATGCAAATTAACCGCCATCTTTGTTGGTGGTTAATTTGCATATCACACTGATTAGCCAATGGGAGGCATAGCGAAGGTACGGTCAATTACCCTGTTTGTCTATTATTAGATAGGATTAAAGAGGAATAAGACCTACCAAGAAAGTGACTTTTTAAGGATCACACCTAAAATGCAGACCTGAAACTAGTACCCAGCACTTTTGGCAGCTGGCTCTGGGTTCTTGGGAAAGAGAGCACAGTCGATTTTACTTTGAGGAACAGGTGATGGGGACCTTGGGCAGGGAAGCAAACCCCAGGACAGACTGAAGTCCAAAATGGAATATAGCTATGCCAATAAGTTTAAATTCCAATTTTAAGGGCCGTTATTTATGAGACAGTTTAGTGCAGTGGTTCCTAAACTTTTTTTGGCCACACCCCACCTAAGCATCTCTAAAATCCTGATGCCCCCAGTGACATATAATTCTTATTATTCAAAAATTGAACTTCTATTCATGTGGAAGAAGCCTAAAAGGCCATTAACTTGATTTAAACAAGCTACCATGAAAGAGAAAAATAAAAGAATGAAAGGACAGTTGAAGTACTGAGGAAGAAATTGTTAAAAAATAATAATATGAAGTTATATGAAAAAATAGCAAATAAAGTTTCAAAGCATATAATAGAGAACTGAAATGCATAAATATGTCACCATATATTTATATACTATATATGAGGCCCCTAGAACCATAAGAAATGCAAAAAAAAAATCACTGTTAATAACTCATTCCCGAATTTCCCCCCTTAAAAATCAAATTGATCCCCTGTGGGGCATGTCCCCACATTGGGAACCATTGGTTTAGTGACTCAACCAAGATTACAGTGAGCGCTGGGATCCCAAACCCCCTACTCACTTTGGATTATACTCAAGCTCCTACAGCTACTGAAGCATGGGTCCTCAACTGGGCCATACTCACTGTCCAGTAGCTTTCCTAAACTAGACCAAATAAAAAAGGCTGTTCAAATTTCCAGAGATAACTCATCTAACTGTGAAAGATACTCCCTCATATCAGGCCTTTTAAAGCATCGGGACTTTTAAACCTGCTCTTTGAAACAGCCACAAGAGGGCAACACTATCATCTTCTTAAATATTTTTTAAACACGAGATTTAGTCTGATTCACCATATAAAATTCATACTTTCAATTTGTTATCATTCAAAACAATCTATTTTATTTATATAAGTTTTCATTCATTTAAAATATTTATAGAAAATAGATTGTAGATGATCAATAGTTTTAACATCATACTTAATATTCCTTAAAAGGAAACATTGTTCTTCCTTTCACCACCTAAAAAAACGACATTTAGGATGTTTTCTTCTCAAGGAAAAGTATTAATATTAAAACATTGACCTTTCCAATGTTTCTTTGAATAGCATGCTTCCCATGTTATTTTTGAAACTGTTATCTTCCCATGATCACATCATGTTTCTTCAACGTATGTCTGCTGGAATTGTCCCTCCATGGAAATATACATTGTGTGGAACAATTCACTGTCAAGAACATGGAACTATTTCAGGGAGAATTCAGCCATTCTAATTCAGCACATGACTGCATCAGACCATCTTCACTGGGCTAGTTTTCAATCCAATAAGAGATTAAAAAGTAGACTCCCTATCAAATTCTGGAATATAATTTACTTCTTAATGTTTCTGGTTTTATATTACAAGCTCAGCAGTATTTAAAAATGACAATTTAAATATCATTAAGCAGCTTTCACTTGAGAAAAGTATGTTGTAATCATCATAAAATAGCTTGAGGAAATACTAAGCAAGACACTGCAATGTAGCTGACCTTTTGTTCAGAGAAGCTGGAGGCTCTGACCTAATCTCACAAGGGCAATGTAAACAGAAAAAGAGAATTCATTGTCTAAAGTTTTTTTCTGTGATTTCTTCTCTGAGGTCATTTGACTGACAACTCATTTTGATAGGATGAGAAATGTTCCCTGAGTATTTTTATATAAGCTTGGCAAAGACATACAATTTTGCAAGTTAAAATGATATGCTCCATGGAAAGGTGGAATTTAAAAAATTCAACTTCATATAGCTCCTAATTACATAAATGACCGGTTTCCTCAGTTTCTACAGGAAAAAAGTATGTGCATAAATCCAATTGCATTAATTTTGATAGAATAAATATAACACATTTTGAATTGTAACACTTATGATTCCAGGAATAAAAATGAATAAATGGGATGAGTTGTGATATCACATGTGTATGTATTTGTGTATGTGTTCAGTTTTCAAGTATGTAGTTTCAAAAATACATTTTTATGTGAAAGTTACACTTGCCATTTTCTGTTTGACCAAGCCAACGACGACAAATTAGACATTCTTTTAGTGCATCTTATGTTCTCATAGAGTGACTCTGGGAAATGCTTGATCACATTTCACAAAAACATCATTACTTACGAAAATGCCTATTAAAGAAGAAAAGCATTATATCTTGAAAATATCTATCATGTAGATAATTAGAGTCACTCATCTTTGTATTTTGACCAATTTCAATGCTTGACAGCTTCATGTTGTACATTTTCCATCATCAATTGAGAAAAAAAATTACAAAACAAGAGTAATAAGTAAATTACTGTAAGCTTCCATTTAGAATTTTTAATTTAATATTTTAATACTTTAAATAATATAAGAACTCATAAAGAAAAGAAAGACTAGAACAAAGAAGTAGCTCCAAGTTTTAGAAAAGGATCAACACAGATCACTACTTTGTTATCCTGATAAACACTCACAATAAAAACAAACAAAATTCTAGAGAAAGTTTAGAAAGGATATACCAACCAAACTAGGTTAGGGAGTGGAACTGGGAAGGTGGGAAATGGTGTGATAGCTGGGCTTCAAGATGACCCCAATGATAGTCACACGCTTCTGGGCACCCCCCTACACACACACACACACACACACACACACACACAGAATAACTTTCATTTTCTTTTCTAAATATTTCCTCCTTTCATTTTAGATAATTAGCATGTATTCATGTAAGCATCACAAAAGCAGCTACTCTGCCTATCTTGTTTACCTCTGTACCCCCATGCTTGGAAAAGTACCTGACACATAATAGGCTTTTAATAAATGTTTGTTAAATAAACTCAGTGAGTAATCATTTTCAATTAAAAGTCTGCAGCTGGTGATACATGAAAATGACCGGAAGACCCTGCAAATATAATCGAACATGTTCTCTCTTCAGGGATTTGCTGGACAATGTAATGTAACAGAGTCTGTAAATTATGTTCAATATCTCAAAAATACTTTAGCTCTGATCTACATAATAAGGTGCGCTATATAAATACACCAAATGTTTTAAAACACAGAAAAAGAAAGCCCACTTGCCAGTGATAAAGCTGTAATGCATACCTGCCACGGTAGGAAAGGATGATGAAAATTTACCTATTTTTTTCACATATGGTCTACGAAAGTGAAGACAATTGCAGAACCAAGAAGATTGATTGCACTGCAAATACATGGTCACTGGCCTCAGCCAGGTCCTCCAAGTGCCCAGCGATTGTTCTGTGTTTCTTGTCAACACCCCCTGCCCCCAACCCCGGTTCAGCACAATGATGGCTGTGAAGCCTCCTTTACCCTCCCAGCCACTTAACACCAGCTGATCTCCCTGTCCTCCCTCCCAGTCTATTAGGTGATGTTGCCTCCTATTCAGCAAAGAAGACAGAAACCATGGAAGGCAACTCACCCTCTAGTAAGCTCACTTGTTGTCCTACTTTTCTGATAAGAAAGCAGCCCTGCCTGGCACAATATCCATCCTCTTCCTTCCTTCTTAGGACCTGGGCTGGACCTGTTACCAGACCTCAGGTGTGTCCTTCCTCCTAATAGAAGGATTAGATGAACCCTGGAGCCAGGATGGATGGGGACTTCATGGATTCAAATATGACAAGGAGACAGCTCTGTGTCTGGCACTTGGGAGAGGCTCAGTCACCACCTTTTTTCCTGAGTCACAATGTCCCTCAGCCCTGTGCCTGCACCCCAAAAGGGAAGTGGTAGAGAAACTGAAGTCATGCACTTCACTTCTTCACTTCACACGGTTGTCAGCAGTGGGTTATAGAAATAAAAGGAATTTCAGAGGTTCACAAAGAAGAGAAAGGAGACAGAAAGAAACTGGGAGAAAGCCAACATCTTTTCCCAGACTCAAGGCCTGGGCCATGCCCTTAATTCTGCTATTTCTCAAATTTGTATGACAAAGCATAAAATGACCTGAGAGATAGGCATCAATTTATTTTCAAAATAATCTTGATAATAAATCACTTCTGACTCTAAATTTAAGTGAGGACTGAATGCATCTACTGGACACAATCTATTTATGCCAATATTCATTTCCCAAAACAACCTTTTCTTCTTTCTCCTCTCTGTCTTAGCTTTAATCAGATATGATTTATTTGCTTAAAAGCCATCCCCTCACTCTTTCGGCTTCTCTTTTGTGGCTACCTCAGAGTCTAAACAGAGTTGCAATTTAAAATGTAACAGACAATAAATTATGAGTGCCCAGGAGTTGTCTGAAAGTTCAGATATAACAGTTTATTTTACATTCTCTACAATGCTAGGAAAAACCGCCCAATGAAGACGATTTTCTCCCAAGAGTAAATAAGAGGTTCTTACAAATTTGAATAATGCCAAGAACTGCTGGATTTCTATACTTGAGATATGCTGTATATGAGCAGTGAATGGTGGTTATTACCTTGCAATGGCTCCTTCCCAGGTTAATAATTTGTAAATCTATAAATATATGTAGATATATTTTAATATGGTCAATTTTGATTGGTAACTACACCGTCAGATTAAACATGCAAAGATATACCTCTCCAAGTGCTTTTAAACATTGTGAAAATCCATTTCTATGCTTATTCTGAGAATAAACTTTCTCTGAAGATTGTTTCACTTTTTTCTGGCCATAAACACTCTGAGAAATTAGCACAAATTCTGGCTCAATGTGCTAATATTTAGCTGAGTATTTAAAAACATGGAATTTCATTTGACTTATTGACAGTGCTCTCATTGGAAAACATAGCTAAAAAATATATACGTATATACAATTAACCCTGCAAGAAATCCTAGGTAATACTTTCCAAAATTTTTAATATTATGTTGAAACATAAGATATACAGGCATTTACCCCCCACCCCCCCTTTTTTTAAATAGCAGTTGTCTGATAGAAAAACAAACGATATGTTGATTATCATGAAACACAGGAAAGTCAGGGCTTAATATATTAAATGAAAAATAAAATTAAGAACACATTAATTTAGGATGCTTTTATTCTTTGTAGCATTTTGACCAAAGTAATGATCACCATGTGGATTGATAAGTCTCTGCTAACACAACTCCTTATTGTATCTTGAAAAAGTAATTATTGTGCTAGGTGATTCATAGGGCCTCTTCCAACAAAATTATTTTATCTTTATAGACCACCTTGCATGTTACCAATTATTTTAAATAGGTTTGGAAGGTTCCATTTCTTAAGTAGCTCAAAAAAGCACTTTATGTTCTGTTCAGTGATAACCCAGAAATAACCATTGTAGTAGGCTGTTAATTAATTATAGTTTCTCTTATTACCAAGGAACATGGCTCAAAACAAATCACAGTGACTTCAAATGTCCTAGTCCCAACCTAGGCCTGATTTGGTTCTTGCTATAATAACTCTCCATTGGTTTCTCAAAATGGTCTAAAATTTCTGTGTTTCCATAAAGCCAAAATGATAATTTACGAATATGATGTTTCCCCACTCTGTTTCAGAGTTCATGGGAGAAGTTCAAGTCTGAGAAGCACTTTGGGGAAAAGTAAAGGGTGTAAAACAGAGGGTGTGAAGCTTGGTACCCACACTGGGGTCACCAGGAAACTTCTACCCTTCATAGGGAGTGTTCCCACCACCAGCTCAGCCTTCAATCTGCCAATCATTTTCACTAAGAATTCTCTTTCCTTTCCACGATCCCTCATCCAAGAAAACTTGTCTGATTCACTGCACTTCAGCTGGAGTCCTTTATTCAAACTAATTAAGCTTCAGACAAATGATACGCTTTCAGACATGTCATAGAATACAATTCTATTTCTAGGGAAATGATCACCTGACTAGATCATACGAGGTTTATACTCAAGGCTAAGATAGAAGTCTCTTAAATCAATAGGACACGGACATGCCAAAATTCCAAGACAGAGGTGAATAAATGCTCTATTTTAAAGACCCACACTCCCCTGTAAATTCATTATGAACACCTTTTAAGTTTCAAGAAAACAAAGTTACACACATGTCAAGATTTTTTAATGGCAGATTGGCTTTTTTTTCCTTTATGACACTGAGAAAGTAATATAATCTTTTATAGTTATATCAGTACATGCAGTACTCATTTATATCATCATTTGCAGTCATTAATTGAATATACCAACTATCATAAAAATTTTAAAAAGCATTCATATTTTTAATGTTTTCACTTTTTCAATTTAAATAAACACAGCCTAAAGAATTCCAAATTTCCCAGCCTTTGCCAGGTTTTTGCATACTTGAAAACTGTTTCCTTTATGCTTCTATTTTTCTTAAACATACACACACACACACACCCCTCTGGTTATTTATTTCTGTGACAATGATTACAAAAATAAAATATAAAACTAGTAAAACAAATCATCTTAAGGGGAAAATCTTATATGAGGATGGAGTACTTCATGGTATTAACCAAAGAAATGCAAAAGTTGGGTGCATATTTGCGTGACAAGGAGACATACAAGTATTAATTTGAGGCAGTGCTGAGACTTCAACTAGATGTGCCATTCTGATCTCCTCCTCCCTTGAAATTTCCCTCACGCCTCTTTCAGCACAGGAGACATAGGTTGTTATTTTGTTGAGGGAGTATTTTCTAAAAACAGACAAAGAAAACAGAGAATATTCCATCTCTGAATGAGAGAGAAAGGATTTTGTCAAAAGATGGAGATTAAAAAGTGGATATGTTTTAGTAGTACTGGTTTGCTTTCATTTCCTATATATTGTGGGTTTTTTTAAGGTTTTATTAAAGAGAAGAGTGAAACCTGAAAAAGAAAAAAAGATGAAGAAAGAAAAAAGGGAATCCCAGTCCTTTCTGCCTCTCCAAGACTAAGTTCTAAGTGGAAGGGCTGGACATGATAGATATTGAGACCCATAAATAGTTCATGGGATATCTAAGAGGAAGGGCCCTTCATAGGCTATTTCCCAGACAAGTTACTGCTGCTAAAACCTGATCCAGCAGGCACAGGAGAAAGGTCACTGTTCTCTTCCTAGATCTTCCATTCTTTTTGGTGTCTGTGCTCCATCCTGCATCAATATCCAAAAGCTACCGCTGGTGGACAAGTACCCTTTAGATCCCCATCCTTGAACTCCTCCCCAATCTCCATTGTCACTTACTATTGGAATTGCACTCCCAATTTCACCTCCACTACCCAATAGCAACCATCACTCACCTTATTGTGTAGGCAAAAAACCAAAAACCAAATAAAAATTTAAAAAAACCCACACACACCAAAAACAAAAATAAACAAAACAAACAAAAAAAACACATAGAAGTCATCTGGGCTTTCTTTATTTTCTTCTATCTCTCACCTAATCTATTAAATGATTTTGGCTTCTCACAATGATCCTGCTCTAGCCATTATCCTCTCTTACTGAGCTTTTGTAATAGTCTCCTCACCAAATTCCCTGTGTCCACTCTATTCCACCAGGAGTATTTTCTTCTCAAAGCAGCCTGAATTACCTGTCCCAAACCTACATTAATCAGATAATGTTATACTCCATTCTAATACTCTCCAGTGGCTTGCACTGCATTCAGAGTTAAATGCAAGCTCCTCAGAATGATTACAAGGCCCTCTAGACCCTTCCTGATTCTTCAAAGTCTTTTCCAATTTATCTCTGCCATGTTCATTCCCCTGTAGCCACATTGGCCTTTCTGTTGGTTCTAAATTACACCAACTCATTTCCTCCTTTCTCAAGACCATTGCACTTGTCTTTCTTACCACCTAAAATTATTTTTACATTTTCATCTTTTTAAAAATATTTTAACTGGTTTTAGAGAGGGAGAAGGATAGGGATAGAGAGCTAGAAACATTAATGAGAGAGAATCATTGATCAGCTTCCTCCTGCACACCCTCTATTGGGTACTGAGACTGCAACTCAGGCATGTGACCTCCTGGTTCATAGGTCCATGCTCAACCACTGAGCAACACTTGTTGGGCTACATTTTCATCTTTATGCAAAGGCCTGGTTCATAGGTGCATGCTCAACCACTGAGCAACACTAGTTGGGCTACATTTTCATCTTTATGCAAAGATCATTTCTTTAAAAGGCATTCTTGGATAACTGTACTTAAAATGGCCTGCCCCTCTTCATAATTAACTTTTCACCCTACTTTATTTATTTCATAGTTCTTATTACGTTTTGAAATTGCATTAGATATTTATTTAATTATTAATTTCTAGCTCTCTTATTGGAATATTAGATCTATAAGGGCAGGAACCTTATCTGTTCTCCAAGTGTATTCTCAGAGTCTAGAACAGTGCCTGGAATAAAGTAGGAGTGCCAAAAATAGCTGTGGTACAAATGAATAAAAATAAAATAACAGTATAGTGTCTCTAGGCATGTGTGGGGGCCTCTGATTCTCCTCCCTCTAACACCATGAGAAACAATTTCTATCTGGCCAATTCCTATCTATAACAGAAAAATAAATTGAATGATCATACAAATAGCTAATCTTAACTCAGAGTCTATCTGAATCATTAGAGGTTAAAAGAAGTGGAACTCACTCAAATGAATTACACAATTGAAATTTTCCAATAATTTGAGAAAATTAATTTAATGAATAAAACTGTAACTTAACAATTGTTTTTATGAGAATTTTCTTGGCTAAAAAATTAGTGAATTTGTGTTAGTTATGAAATAATAATACCCAATTTTACTTCACACCACTAAAACATTCACTTAACAATATTAATATTGTCACTTCCTATAATTTGCAATTAATGATTTATAATCTTGGGTTCTTAAAATCATTAGCTAATGATATAAATATGAGCTATTCATTAGGCATGCTAGATAAACTCAGAATTATTGTTATACCTGGGTGACTCTATAAGATTTTATGGCTACATGTTCCCAGGGAAAGGAAGAGGCTTATGGACTTGAAATGTGCTATTTACTAAAAATGATTTTCAAATTTATAACACTTAAAGTGCATAAGTGTGAAGCCATTTTACAATGATGACCCAGTTGTTATATACATGATATGTTTATTGTGATATGTACATAGTATATACATGATATGTACACAGCATGATAATGTATGGTGGTAGATAAATTTTACCTTTAAGCCATCATATATGTTTGAATAGTTGTATTAACAACCCAGTACTAAAAGGGACCTGGCCAAATATTCTTTTTCTCCTAGTCCATTTGGGTTGCTTTATCAGAATACCATAGTCTAGATGACTTATAAACAACAGAAGTTGATTTCTTAAAGTTCTGGAGGCTGGGAAGTATGAGATCAAGGTACAGGCAAATCTGGTGTCTCTGCCCCTTGCTGGTTTTTAGTCTTTTCCTGTGTCCTCACAGGCCAGAAGGGATCAGAAAGCTTGCTGGGATCTCTTTTATGTAAGTACTAGAGGCCTGGTGCAAGAAATTCATGCACTCAGAGATGGGGGGGGAGGTCCCTCAGCTCAGCCTGTGCCCTCTCACAGTTCAGGAGCCCTCGGGCGATGTCCAAGCCAGCAGTTGGACATCCTTAGTGCCACCACCGCTGTGCTCGCCAGCCGTGAGCCCAGCTCAGGGCTTCTGGCTGAGTGGCACTCCCCTGTGGGAGCACACTGACCACCAGGGGGCAGCTTCTGCATTGAGTGTCTGCCCCCTTGTGGTCAGTGTGCATCATAGCAACCGGTCATTCTGCCATTCAGTCAATTTGCATATTAGCCTTTTATTATATAGGATTAATCCCATTCACTAGAGCTCCACCCTCATGATCTATGCACATCTGAAGGCTCCATTTCCCAAAACCATCAACTTGGAGGTTAAATTTCAACAGATGACTTTTGAGGATACACATTAAGTCTACAGCACTTATTAATATTCTGGAATCATGTCTTCTTTCATGTGTTTTACTTCTTAATTTTTTTCACTTTTTATTTTGAAATAATTTTAGACTTACAGAAGAGTTTCAAATAAATAGTACATGGAATTCCTGTTTATCCTTCACCTAGGCTCTCTTAATGTTAGTTAACATATTATGTAATCATGGTATAATGATCAGAACTAAGAAATTAAAATCAATATAACACTCTCTCTTAATTAAAGAACAATCCTTTTCCCCCTCAAATGTCCTTTTTATGTCAAGAATGAATTCAAGATTCCACATTGCCTTAGTTGTCCTGCCTCCTTAGGGTCCACCAATCTGTGACCATTCCCCTCTTTCCTTGTCTTCATATCCTTGACACTTTGGGAGAGTAATGGTCAGTTGTTTTGCAGAATGTCCCTCAGTTTGACAGTGGGCACTAAGATGAGTGTCATCTGATATTGAGTTCAATATCCCCCCCCCCCCCGAACTCTTCTGCTCTTACATGATGCGTCAGCTCTTGGCTAGTTGGCTTCTGTTATCTCTGCTTTAGTGCGTAAACATAAGTGTGAAACAGACAGCAGAGAGCTCGGACAGTGTGAAGTGATTACAAGATACCCAGAGATCACAGCCCCAAAGCTCCTAGCTGCAGCCACCAGGGAGAGGAGAAATGTAACATTAGGATTGATATATAGAAATCTAAGTTTTTAGCACATATCCTAAATATTTAAGTACTACAACTTCTTAGTTGGGTACATTTTGAAACTTTCATGACCTCATTACACTAAGGATATCTGTGTGTGTGTGTGTGTGTGTGTGTATAGGAATAT
>NW_005371371.1:4691026-4702201 GCF_000412655.1 Myotis brandtii | reverse complement strand
GAAGGGAGAGGGAGAGAGAGATAGAAACATCAATGATGAGAGAATCATTGATCGGCTGCCTCATGCACATCCCACACTGGGGATCAAGCCTGCAACCTGGGCATGTGCCCTGACCAAGAATCAAACCATGACCTCCTGCTTCATAGGTTGATGCAAATAAATCTACCTCAGAAATAAGCCACTCTTCTTGGGGTATTATATGATTCCTGCTATTTAACACACAACTTTAGTATTAAAATAGCAAAATAATTTTGTGACCCTTTTCTTCTGAAAAATGGTCTTTGCTTTTATTCACCTACAATTGAGCTAGTCAAATTTAACCTATTAATATTTAACTATTATATGATTTCACCTCATTTGCAAACAAACACTCCATCTGCTGGTGTTCTACTAAAGTGGTTATAATTTAACATACTAATTCAATGTACATAAATATCAGTCTCTTTGCTTTTAACATGTAAAATTAATTTACATTTTATCTTTTTTAAAAAAATTATCCTAAAACAATCAACTTTGAAGTTGAATGTTCCAAAGCTCTACATGTTTAAAAAATTATCTTTTTCTCTGTGGGTAATAACTGACGTTTATCCCCTTGTTATGCTTAAAAATATTTGGGGTGCTAAAATATTTGGGGATATTTTACTGTGACCTCCTGCTTCATAGGTTGACACTCAACCACTGAGCCACACCAGCTGGACTCTTGGTTCATTTTTAATGCACTCTCTTAGTACAAGTAGGTATTATTTGCCTTATCAATTAACATTGAATGCAACTTAAAAATTAAAACACTTTATAAAAGCAGTATATTTACACTTTGCATGTCCATGTTCCTCTACAGAAGACTGGATTTGGCTTCTCACTTTACTTTTTAGAAAGTCTGGAAATTTAGTACCAGAGCTATTAATAATTATTATATTTTTGAGAAAGCAAGTCATTCTTGTGAATTTCTATTTGAAGTGGGAACAATTTGTTATTTTTTCTCTATGATTTATATTTTTATAGTGACTAAAGTAAAATATTTCTCCCGAATTTTAAGTGAATCAATTATAATCTAAATAAGTGAAACCAAGCAAGGCATATATTTTTAGTTGCACAGATAATATATGAATCTTTGTTTGTGAGCATTCTCTATTGATTTTTTCCAATTAACTTCTCTCCCTCTGAAGGTAATTATATTAAATGCAAAACAAGCTGAATCAGGTGATAAAAGAAAAGGTTAAGTAAGACCCAACTTCATCTATATGATTAAAAATAAAAAAAATAAATAAACTGATAAAGATTCCATATGGAAAATATGTTAATTTTGCTTTCTAAGGCCTGATGTAACAAGTAGTTTACTTCCTAATGATTATGCCTTTAGAATTGGAAGTCTTTAGAATTGGGAGTCAGACTCCCTGGGTTTGAATCTCAGTTCTACATTCTGCTGTGGGACTTCAGGCATGCAAATTAGTCCCTGTAAGTCTGTTTCTCCATCTGCAGAACGCAGATGATAATATCCATACCTACTTTATATAGTTATAAATATTAAATTACCTAATGGAAGCAAAGAGGTTCACATAGTCCTGGCACATATTAAGGGATAATTAAATGTTAGCTATTATTCCCATTTTTATTATTTCAAAAAATCTCTAAAATTAACAAAAAAGCCTTTTTTTTCATGTTCAGTTGGAAAAAATTTCCACCTCCTTTTTTTTTTTCTTTCTAAATAAGAAATTCCTTTATTAAACTCAAAAGCATGTCTATAATGAGGAGAAGTAAAGCCAATGTTCTTAAGTTCTTGGAAATTAATTTCACTGAGAGTATCTTAAAGTAACAGGTTTACATGCTACGTGGAGGACAAGATTTTATTTTATTTAATAGTTTGCAAACTGTATATGCCAATCCTTTAGCACATAGTGTTAAAGGAACAAATTCCTTATTTTTGTATTCTAGTTCCATTTACAGAAAGTGCTATTTCATAGTATATTTTAACATTTTGTTCTCACGCATTAATGATATTTAAGTTGAGCAGAAAGGACCTTTCTTAGTTCAATCCAGATACAGAATTAGGAAGAAATAGTACCTATTAGAATATGAATAGTCCATCAGGTCACAACTGTAAAATTAAAACAATATGTTCCAACATGGAGCCCTGAAATGGATGAGACTGCCTTAAATTCTAAAACCAGACACTTGCCAATTTTAGTATTAAAATAGAGAACAACTTTCCCCTTTAAATGACATAAAAATCACACTTTTTATAAATGCTACTGAACATAAGATGATGGTTTCTTTATATGTTCAATCTTCTCAGTGAGAATTGGTTTATTAAGCTTGGCATTGAGGTCAGCTGATAAATTACAATTCAAAGATAGAAATACTCATTCAAAATACCCTTTCTTCAAAAATTACATTAATGTAATTTTTATATTACTTACAAAAAGAAGTGTGTAAAGGCAATGTTTATAGACAAAAGCCTCTTGGGTTGGCTCTCTCTAAGTCAAATTGATATACCTTGAATAATGTTCAACCACTTCTGTTCTAAGAGTGAAAAAATTGTGTGAGTGATATTTCTTCTTAATTTGTAAGCAATGTGCACTCTCTCTCCTAACTAGGCTTTTATACAACTGTTCCCACTACTTGGAAAGTCTCTCCATTTGCCTCTTTGTCTTAGTCCATTTGGGTTTTTATAACAATGTACCATAGACTGGGTGGCTTTTAAACAACCGAAACTTATTTCTCACAGTTCTGGAGGATGCAAGTTCAAGATCAGGTGCCAGCATAATCTGATTGTGGTGAGGGGAGGGGTCCTCTTCCTGGTTGCAGAAGGCTGACTTCTCACTGTAACCTCCCAGGGCTGAAGGGGGCAGGAGATTTCATGAGGCCCCTGTTATAAGGCCACTAATCCCATCATCAGGGCTCCACTCTCCTGATGTTCTCACATTGGGGCTTAGGATTTCAACATCCAAATTTGGGGGGAGACACAAACCTTCAACCCATAACGCTCTTCTAACCAGTCATTCTCTATAATGCCACAGGGAATTGTCACCTGCTTTGGAAATATTTTCCTGGATTCCTAAGTCCAAATAACTCTTGATTCTGAGATAAGAGCTTTGGCCCTTATTTCACAATATTTAACTGCATGATCCTTTACAATTAAGAATTCTAGAAAATGAGGGAAATGGCTTGATGAACTCAAATTTTTAATATTCTAATGAAATTATGACTCTATTGTAAATAGAGCCACAGATTTTTCCTTGGCCAATCCCTAAAGTTACCTGAGCTATTCTACCTGTTCTCACCTGTACCTCATGTATCACTCAAGTTTTTATGCAGAGAGCTTAGAGGTCAAAGGATAATAATATAAGATGATGGGTATTTCAGGGAAGTGATAAAGATAAAGTTATCTTTTAAGTAAAAGTGACACGTTAAAAAGAGAGTTGCACACAGGTTTTTCATGTAGTAATTGGCACCACAGATTAAAGATTGACACATTTTCTCAGTCTGGAAATACTTCACTTTATGTATTAAGATTCCATTCCTTCCACCTCCCTGCACACCCGCAAAAAACAAACAAACAAACAAACAAAAACACGAACACACACACACACACACACACACACACACACGCACACACACACAAAACCACCTTTAGTGTCAGCATCCTTAGCTACTTCAAATAATTAGTACAATGACAGACACATCCTGGGAGAGAGAATAAAACTAGTTGATAAAGGGCATTTCAGGCATTTAAAATGTCTTACAGATTTGGACAAATCTGACAGAAATTAAGTTATTTTCTGGAAGTGATCCAAATGTGAACTTTTGAAACTCAGAGGCATTTCAGAAATCTGTATTACTGCTTGTCTGAATTGATTTGTCTAGTTGTGTGACCAGAGGTGGGATGATGTTAGACAGAGAGTTTCTGTCCCTGGTTCCACCCCCATCAGGCAACGCTGAGCAGCAGGTCCCTTCACTGCTTCACAAAGCTGCAGTCTCCAGAACAAGACATGACTTATCTTCACACCTGTAATGGGTTAGTGTCAGCCCCACTGATTGGGGTTCACTGCTTGCCTGTCTACTGCTGTCTTGTTCAATTGAAAGCACACTGCTGGATTAAAAGGAAAATTTCTGGGATCGCACACAAGATCTACTCAGCATCAGGAAAACTGAATCCCCCTGAATGTGATACAATTTCAAAGATAAATCCTGATCCGAGATGAGGTTTATATAACTCGTGTCATGAGAGGTTACACTTTCCCCAAAACTGTCAGCTGAACTGTACATTCAGAATGTGTGCAGGACAAATGGTTCCACATTTTCAAGTCTGTGAAGTTGACAATTGGATGAGCAGCAGCCCACATTATGCATAAAATTGGCTGAAATTCATAGGTATTTACACTTTTAACCTAAGTCATTTCATTCTTCAGCCTGATTAATGCATAAGTCTTGGTGGCCCTAACTCATGGTAGAGGTGTTGTCATGGGTCTTCTCATCAAAGTGTGCCTCTCTTTTGTCTTTTTCTCTTGCTCTCTTCATTGGCACTCATTTAGAAAGCATGTGTTGCAATCCATAGTGCACCTTTCCCTGTGGACTTTCTCCTTCCTGCTGCTAATGCCTGTAGCATTGTTAGCAGCACCAGCCTCTGTCCTCACCTACCCCCTTCCCTCTAGCCACTGACTCTTAGAAATAAGAGTGATGATCTTTGGTCTAGTAATTAAAGAATAGGAGGTATAATATAATGTCCCCAAATTTCTCTTATAGTGCTTAATCATTTATAATATTCACCATTTGAATTTGACAGAAATAGATTTTTTTCAACTCTGATCTCATGCAACAGAAAAAAAAGTCATATTTTATTACCCAGAATACTTTATGTCTATTGACCAGACTATTGTACCAAGATAGAAAAGCATAAAGGCTCTGGATTTTTTTCAACTCTGATCTCATGCAACAGAAAAAAAGTCATATTTTATTACCCAGAATACTTTGCCTATTGACCAGGCTATTGTACCAAGATAGAAAAGCATAAAGGCTCTCTACTAAAGTCTCTATTCTCAAATACTTGGAAATCTGTAAAACTACAGAGGACTAAGCTGCTATGCCCACACATAAATCTGCACTCTATTCTTATACAGATGTCTGCCCTAACACTACCTGTGTTCAAGTATTTAAGAAATTGGAAAGAATGAGACCGTAATCACTTCATCTATATATAAGCCTAAGTGACCATTATGACCAAATGACTGGAATGACTGGTCGACCAGTCACTATGACATGCACTGACCACCAGCGGGCAGACGCTCAATGCAGGAGCTGCCTCTGGTGGTCAGTGCGCTCCCACAGCCAATCTGCGGCCAGCCAACCACCATGGTCCCTCCCCCCGGCTGGCTCCCTCGCTGCGATCTATTGAAAGTCAGCCCTTGACACAATGGTTTGTCTTGCTCCCCTTCTATCCCTTCCCAGGGGGCCACCTGCCCACTGCGGTGGTGGCAGTGCGTGGCGAGGGAAGGAGGAGGGCTGGGGGTGGGAAACCATGCGGTGGCGGGGTGCCCACAGCAGTGGCAGCGTTCAGCATCCGTTCCTTCTGCGCCCGTCCCAGCAACCATCGCCTCCTCTCCAGACCCCGCCAGGGCCTTTGGACCCTGGGCTGGGACAGGGAACCAGGGGTGGGTGGCAGTGGGCACAGCCCCTTTCCCAGGGGGGCTGAGGGCCAGCTCCCTCCTCGGGGCCTGTGACCAACCTCCTGGGGTCCTCCTCCATTTCTTCCCGCCGCCATCAGGCTCTGATTGGCCCAGACCTGATCAGCCTGCCTGGATAGGCCCGGCCCTGATCGGCCCTGATCGCCCGCCAGGCCTACACACCCCACCCAAGCATGAATTCATGCACTGGGCCTCTAGTAATAAATAAGACCTAAGTGTCATGCAAACAAATCAGGTGTAGTTTGCAACCTTAGGGAGAAACTCTCGCCCTGGGTAGAGAAAGTGCAGGTTTTACAATGAAGTGCTTTTAAATTCATTCTCTTCATCAAGTAAAATGGATGAGGAGGGAACAGGGCCTGCTTCTCTACCCCTCTGTCATAGTGCACATCACATGCTGTGGAGGAAAGAAAGAGGTCCAGCATCAGAGCCCATCAATTGCTAGAGTCAGGGAATCCATGGTGCCAGCATAGCAAAATCATCCCAATTCACAAGAGCAGACATCTCGAGAACTGTGCAGCAAGAAATGCAGGTTCCCCTTGCCCACCCACCTGGCAGCACCTCCGGCTTCTTTGCACTACACCCTTTGTCTCTTCTGCTGCTCTACAGTATTGAAAGCAATCTCTAGGTTGCTGTCTCCTGTACAAGCCCCATGCTGAACACTCATGAATCCCTTTTTCTGTCATATTCTGATATTCTACAGGACGGATATCACACAGAGACAATCCCATCATGTATCAATTTTTCTTCACTATTTCTAGAAGTGGCTGGACTCCAAGGATAAAGGAGACATGTGTTTCTATGTCTGTATGTGTGTGTGGTCTACAGTCTCGTTTAAAAGGTAGCATCTATTGTCTTGGGCCTTGGAAGAATTAAAAGTGAAACAGTTCCATATTAACATCCTATTATACCAAGATGGCAATAAGGATTCTAGCCAGAGAGGGCAGACAAACAATCCATGGAGGAGTTCTGGTCCTGGGGAGGCGGGTGGGGAGATGGAAGGCAGTACCTAGGGGGACAAATAATGGCTCATTTTAGGAACTGAAAGAATGTCAGTGTGCTGAGTATAGCAAAGTCCAGAGGAAGAAAAGAAGGAAGAAATGAAGAGGGGGGGGGGGGGGGGGGGGGGGGGGGGGGGAAGAAAGCACATAGTAAAATTGTTATTCATGTTAACTTAACAATTCATTAAAGAGATTTAAAGTTACTTGGATATTTTAGTTAGCATAAAGAGTTATACGGGAATGCAGAGGATCCCTTAACTTTGATTTATATCTTATGCCGCTTAAAAAAATTCTAGATTTTTCAGTATGAGTCATTTTGTTAAGGAGAAAGAAGAGGAGGTGTCAGAGGAGGAAGAGAAGGAGATGAAGTCCCTGATTTAACTATTTGGCTTCATGGCAATTTACCCAGATTTTATCAACTTTTCAAACTTATCAATACTTGTTGGAAGCAGTGGGCCTGTAAAGGTCTTTGCCATGAAGCTGGAACAATTAATTGCTACGTGACACAAAGCAAATGTCGGCCCTTTGTAGGAATCCTTTTCCTTCTGGGGAAGGAGATGCTATGTAATTTTCAATAACTTTCTGGCTTAATGGGCCCATGGCTTCCTCTGGGAGAGAAAGAACAGAGATGATTAAATAAAATAGCTTTAAAAATAGGGATTGTGTTTATATCAGCCAGCAAAAAGTTAGTGATGATTAAATTAAGTGTAAGAATATAATTCTCTGCCAGGCATCTCAAAAAATTCAACAATGGAATTCAGCCCAAATGACTTGGGAGGTTTGGGGGTTTTATTTTTTCAATGTAAAACCTTATCTGTACATAACTATGTGAATTTTAATTCAAAGTTGATAGAAATGAAAAAAAAAACTGACTTAACAATGAAATATGCCTCCATTAGGATTTTATGTATCACAGATGACAAAGAAATGAAGAAGAGGCACTTTCTAAGATATATAAATAAAAACAATAAAAAGTAAAATGCTACATAATAAATGTAGAGATTGATAGGTGACAAAATAGCATTAAAATGTCTAGGAAGTGAGTCATTGCAGCCAGGCCTGGAGAAAACCTGGTACTAAAGTAACATACAAATAACTTCACACCCAAGATGCTTTACAGAATTATACTAAGCCCTTTAATAAGTTGCAACACCTTTTTCCTTATTAGCTGTCAATTTAATATTACTATTTTTAATATATTTTTATTGATTTCAGAGAGAAAGGGAGAGGGAGAGAGAGACAGAAACATCAATAATAAGAGAGAATCATTGATTGGCTTCCTCCTGCATGCCCCACACTGGGGATCGAACCCACAACCTGGGATGTACCCTGACCATGAATTGAACTGTGACTTTCTGGTTCATAGTTCGATGCTCAACCAGAGCCATCCTGGCAAGACAATAGGTTAATATTATAGCAAATGCTCACATGAAGGTATTAATTAAAAATAGTAATTTCCATTTTATTAGAAGTCACTTGTTCAATAACTTATTAAAATTATAATGGGAAATATTTCCACAGTGTTCAGACCAACACTGGCAATGAACAACTAATGTACTTGAGAAATCCCATCAACTTAAAATAAATGAGACCTTAAAATTATGGTGTGGTTTTTTTTGTGTGTTTTTTTGGTGTTAAAATTGCCCTTGTAAATGTGTAGACGTGATGTGACCATATACTACACCATTCAAAATGGGACATTTTTTATAACGAAAGAGGAGATATTAACAGTTTAGCTGAGACAAAATTGTGAACTGGGGCCATCAAAAACCCATGTATACATAATCTATTTGATTACCAGGCATCAAGGTTGGTGAATTAATCTCTGAAGTACAGAGATTAATTTCATTATGGAAGTGTCTCTTTAAGCATATTTTTGAACTAAAAAATGAAAAGATACAATAAATTGTTAAAATTATCAAAACCTCTGGGCAAGGGCCATTATTAGAGACATTTTGTGAAGTTAAGAGACATTAAGTTAAAGTGAGATTTTCATAGCAGAATAAAATATTGGGTTAATAAGGGACCAGAAGGCATAATCCAGAAATGTATGGGCCCTCCAGAATGGATGTCGACCCCCAAACAGAGGCCTGAAAGGGACAATGGGAGCACAAACAAAAGCAAGAGACAGGGAACGATAGCAAAACAAATTTGCAATATTTCCAACATTTCCATTGTGGCCAGCAAAGTGGCAGGGATGGGACAAAAGGGGCACTCCAATGGGGACTTCAGTAATGTTCTGCTTCATTAAATTAAACAACATATTTTTGAGTTTATGTGCTTGGTGCTAAAGGTGATACAAAAATGTAAGGCATAGATCCCCCCACCCACTAAAGAAATTAATAGGCTGTTGAGGAACAGCTACATGAGAAATGAGAATGTTAGTGTTTTCAAACACCAACTTTTACATGACAAGAAAACTAATCTAATTAGTCAAGTTGATTGCCTTTGTGTTCATAGCAGCAGTCAGTTGAAAAGACATTGAAAAAAACTGAGATAATCTTATCCACCACACTAACAGAGTAGATTCCACTGGGTACACCTTCACCCTCTGTGGTGGTGATTGAGTTGACTGATGACCATGCTCACTTGGTCAGCCCTGGAGTGACACTAGGAAGACAAGACCTTAGCAACGCTGAAGTCAATAGCAGCCCCACTGAAGGACATAGACTGAAGGTCACAGTAAACCTCCCAGTAACTACTCAGAGCTTTCTTGGGAGGTGCACGTAAATCAGCACCTCCTCCTACTTCCCTTTGAGGTCCAAGGACTACAGGTCTGAGATTTATCACCATGAACCCACAGGCATGTCTTTGAGGTTTTACCCCTTTTTATGATGCTTCTGTTGGACAGCAAGTTTGTAGTTTTCTCTGAAACTGCATTAGCTTGCTAGGGATGTCATAAGGAAGTACTCGAGAGGGTGGCTTAAATTACAGAAATTTAATGTCTCACAGTTCTGGAGCCTAGAAATCAGAGTTGGTTTCTTCTGTGGCCTCTCTCCCAGGTATGTGGATGGTCACCCTCTCTCTGTGTCTTCACATAATCTTTCCTCTGTGTCCGTTCCCAAATTTCCTCTTCTTACAAGAACAATGAGCAGATTGGATCAGGACCCACCCTAATGACCTAATTTTAATTTAATTACCTCCTTAAAGATCCTATCTCCAAATGCAGTCACATTCTGAGGTACTTGGGGGTTAATACTGTTTTAGTGAGCTCAGTTTCCATAAAAAATACTTCAGAATGGGTGGCTTAAACAATAGAAATTGATTTGCTTATAGTTCTGGAGACTAAAAGTCCAAGATCAAGGTGCCAGTCCATTTGGTGTCTGGTAAGAACTCTCTCGTTAGGTTGTAAATGCTGTCTTCCTGTGCTCTCACATGGCATATATAGCAAGTAACTCTTCCTTTTCTTAAAAGTTCACCAGCCCTATCGGATTAGGTCTCCATTCTTTTGACCTCATATAACCTTTGTCATCTCAGAGGTCATAACTCCAAATATAGTCATATTGAGAGTTAGGGCTTCAATACATGAATTTTGGGGTACACAATTTCGTCCATAGCAGACTTGACCATACAAATTGGTGGGGTGCACAGTTTAACCCATAATGGCAATATTCTGTTATTAAAAGAACCCTCCTATGGCCATTTCTACCTTTGATTTTGGAGGAGTGCAAGAAAAACACTCAGGGAAGCTCCCCCAAATTGGTGCTCCAGTAGGCACAGATGTGCTACCAAGAATAGCATGTACAAGGTTGGTGTTTTTTGTTTTTTGTGTTTTTGTAATAGCATGTACAAGGTTGGTGTTTTTTGTTTTTTGTGGCTTTTTTTTCAAGCAGGAGACATTTCAATATCCCATTCCAATGCTTAAAGTGTTTAAGAAGACTGAGATTCTATGACTCACCATCAGGAAAGAATGACAGAAAATGACCATTATGGCAATAAACAGATTGCAAGGTGTCATAGAGACAAGCTTCACAGGTAAGGCCAGGTAAGGCTAGGTAATAATAACATTGGGCACTCATGGAAAATATTCTTAAAAAATCCCATCATTAACACTTAATGAGATTTTTAGAATAAAATGAATACTCTTTGTAATAATTTAAGCAATAAAAAAAAAGAGTTCCATTCAAAAAAAAAAAGTTACATATCAGAAGAGTTAGTACAGGTCTCTTACACTATGGTGGAGAAGCGGTTCTCATCAGAGTGTATCCTGCTTACAAGGGAGAGAGAGAGAGAGAGAGAGAGAGAGAGAGAGAGAGAGAGAGAGAAATGACTTATAGAAAATGATAAAGTAGGACATTATAAGTATTAATTGATTGATATTAATCAGACTGTGTGTGTGTGAGTCTGTGACCACATAAATATAGATAAAATCACTTAAGATAATGGCAGAGACTAAAGCAGTGGTTCTCAACCTTCCTAATGCTGTGACCCTTTAATACAGTTCCTCATGTTGTGGTGAACCCCAACCATAAAATTATTTTCGTTGCTACTTCATA
>NW_005371371.1:4675197-4690947 GCF_000412655.1 Myotis brandtii | reverse complement strand
TAAAGGAAGCAATGTTACCCCAGGGGCATATTTAAAGGATAGAACACTACCCTTTGTGTAAGTTCTGACACCTGGGACTACAGGTCAAGGTTCTTGTTTGCATGCCCCACACACAACACACATCTGTTGGCTGGCTCTAAACACTGGGCCAGTCATCCCAGTAGGAAAATTACTTTAGGACTGTCCTGGGGACCACTCCCGAACTCTGCTTCTCCAGAGTCCATCCACAGGCGCCCACTTCTGGTGCTAACGCCACACAATGTCCATAGCTGATTGCTTTCTTCCTGACCCTTATTTTTCTATTCTCTATCCTGACAGTTGATGAGAGGAGGAAAACTTAATTAGAGATGATCCTAGGCCCTCCCTTTGTTCTGTGTATTCCTGATATTAAGGTATGAGGAATGACAAACAACCTTGATGAGAACTTGGAAACGCTTTGCAAACTCATTGCACTGACCCTATATGTCTAACTTAGACTGGTATGCACATTAATTACTAATTACATGGACAAGTCAACAGCAAAAATAATTCCCAGGCACGCCTGTCATTAGAATCAATCACCCAGGGTTCTAATCTCATTGTATGTAAGCTATTCTCCAGCCTGCCTGAGTTTCAGTCCGTACTTAAACAATACTTGGTATTTACAATTGGCTTCCAACACGTGGATTTTAAGAGCTCCTTTGAGCTCCAAAGACAGAGCCTTAGACTCATCACTTTGCCTCATATTTGTCAAGTAGAATAGATTATTACAGTTTCCAACTTTAGGCCTTGGAACCTAATCTCTGGCTGGAATCTATTAGTGGTCATGGAAAAGAGGGGTATCAAAAAGTTACTTTGGTGTTTAATATTAATATCTTCCTATATATAGACAATTCCAACATCCTAAAAATAACCTAGGGATTGGCATATAAGGCTTATTATATAAATGATGGCCGTCAGGAAAAGTGGTTAAAATTGGAGTGGCTAATACACTGTTACATAATTGATCCTGTTATAGATGAATTTGACTGATATTTATTCATTCTCCTCCACCAGCTTGACAAGGTTCTAGAAGTACAGAAATAATGGACAATTCATATTTCACCTTGCTTGTGGTCTTCAACAAAAGAATTTGGTATTTTTTCTCTAAACTCCATGGTTAAGGTTACAATTCTCACCTTTAAATATCCATTTTGAAGGAACGAGGGTGCATCTCCTTGTAGAATGATACCTTTTTACATATTTTCTTATTATTTCAGCTATCCAAATCAATGACCACAAAAGCTTAAAATTGGTAAGATTCAGATTTCTTCTGGTTATTCAATGGATTCAGAGAAGGGAGATTTCATCCTCAACTCAGAAAAAAACAAACATGGAATTTTAAATGTTGGCAGTGTGAGAAATTTGAAAGCAAAAACAAATTTGAAAGCATAAACAAACAGCCAAAAAATCCCAAGTAATAGAGAATATATGAACAATGTGAATTCTAATGTTTAATAACATGCATATCATCTAATGGATATTTCTTCTTTTAGAATATATTTTTATTGATTTCAAAGAGGAAGGGAGAGGGAGAGAGCGATAGAAACATCAATGATGAGAGAGAATCATTGATTGGCTACCATCTGCATACACCAAACTGGGGAAAGAGCCTGCAACCTGGGCATGTGCTCTGGCTGGGAATCAAACTGTGACCTCCTGGTTCATAGGTCGACACTGAACTGCTGAGACATGTCAGCCATGCTAATGGATACTTCTTGAAACTAAGTGGAAGCATTTTGAAATGGTGATTCTTACTGTATTGTGCTTGTGTGGAATAAATATATAGTATATCTAGTTTTTCTTCTTGGGAATCTATTCATTTTTCTCTATTAGATTCCATGGTACAAATTATGTCCAAATATGTTATTGATGATATGCTAATTTGACATGTTAATACAGATTAAATACTTTGATACCTACAAGTGTCTTGATCACTGATATGTCCCTGAGCACATAGTTGAGAACATATAGATGTGTGAGTGCATGAATGTGTGTGTTCAAATAAATGAGCATTTACTTTGGCATATACAACAGAACACCCACAGTATAGTGAAACTAGAGGCTCGGTACATGAAAATGCACTGGAGGGGTGTCCCTCAGCCTGGCCTGCCCCCTCTCACAGTCTGGTAGCCCTCAGGGTTGGGAGGTGAGCCAGCGATTAGGAGAAGGTGATGCCCCATCACACCTCTGCTGCTGCCACTGCCAGCAGTGCAAGCCTCAGCCGGCCCTGGTTACCTGAACCTCAGGTGGCCCTGGGCGGCTGGCAGCCGCCATCCGAGGCTTGCCTGTGCCTTGGGCCGGCCCTGGGTTGCTGGGGAGCTAGGGGACTGGGGGACTCCAGAGGCAGGTGCGTGGGGCGGGCCTGGCCTTGCCAAGCCTGCTGTCCTGGCGGGGCTGAGGGGACTAGGTGCCGCCATCTTGTGGCTGTGGGCACCGCCATCTTTGAGGGTGCGACAGTCAATTAGCATATTCCCTCTTTATTAAATAGGATGTTCAACATTCATAATTATCCAGCCTGTACTGCACTTCCTTAAAATAAATAACCCAAAATCAAAACAAAACACACATATGCACAAAATACTTAAGAGAAAAGAAATTTGTCTAGTTGGTGAACGAGAAAGGTTCTTCTCACCTATCTGCTCAGCCCCAGTGCTTCTCAAAAATGCCATGGTTCTGGCTGTGTCATTATGATAATGTATCCTCATTGTGTTCTTTACCTTCAGAACCCTGGTTAATCCAAAGTCCCTGGCTTCTCACTTAGTAGAAGAACTCAGATCTTCACATTCCACTACTGCCCTCAGAGTTTCAAGTAATGGGGAAATCTTGAGATGCATTACCAAGAGGAACAAAACAGTGGAATGCTCTAAACCTGAGCTTTGGTTTTTTTGTTGTTTTTAATATATTTTATTGATTTTTTTACAGAGAGGAGGGGAGAGGGATAGAGAGCTAGAAACACTGATGAGAGAGAAACATCGATCAGCTGCCTCCTGCACACCTCCCACTGGGGATGTGCCTGCAACCAAGGTACATGCGCTTGACCGGAATCAAACCTGGGACCCTTGAGTGCACAGGCTGATGCTCTATCCACTGAGCCAAACCTGTTAGGGCCCGAGCTTTGTTTTTTATTAGAATGTTGATGTAACTTCTTTGATTCTTTTTTCATGAACATATGATAAAAATGACCAAACAAAAACAAATTTGAAAGCACAAAAGAACATTAAGTTATGCAATAATTATATCATTTTGTGTAGCTATTGCTGCATAGGTGAATTATTTATATTAAATGATGTCAACTAAAGTTACTGCATAATGATACTTCTTTTAAAATCATAATATTTCATTTAAAAGAATTTTACAGACCATAATGTATAATAAAAATGACACTCGAATTTAAATTTTGCTAATTGTGGGTAATGACATTCACTTAATACCACATTTATTTTATATCTGTACCTCAGGATTGCATACTATGTCTCATGCATGTTAATTGTTTAATAAGTGATTCACAAATCATCTAATTTTCTAGCTTTTCAAACATAATTAGGCATATTAACATATATGAGTTTAGCCTATTATCAATTAGTTATGCAAATTGAAGTATGGATTATTCTACATAAAGCTATTTTTTAATAGTACACAATACCTCTAATTTCACTATATCTCTCTTTAATTTTTCTAAAATGTTATCACCTTTCTGAATTGTCCTATCTTAGAACTCTAGTAAAAATATAATATACATTTAAATCTGCTTTTATTAACTGGCCTTAAAACAATCAATTTTACTTTTTACCTTAGAAATGTCTTACAGTCTTTTGTATTGACATAGTTTATAAAAACAAACCTTGATATATCACTGGACTCACAAGTAAATGACTGGGCCAATTTAGATAAGACCCCATGTAGATACTCCTTCCCCATTGAAATTATTTAGATACCTGATTAACTCAATCCCCCTGAGATGGGCTACAAGAACTCTTCAGAGGAAATAAAGTCTTAATTATATGTATATTCTGATTAGGCCAACATGTAAATCCTGGTTGAACACAGAAAACCTAAGGTCAAACCTGGGATGCTAAAAGAATGTCATTTTCCTGTTCAGTAGTTCACTAATGACTATGCAGTCTCTTTTAAAATAATATTTGAAATATCTCTATCACAACAAATGCTGCAGATAAATTAAAGCAAATTACTTATTTTGTCAACTGCTTTTTGTATGACAGGCTTTTCTCTAGAGTTGCTCATTTCCATGTCAAAGGGAAAAATATTGTGCATCACTAAAATAAACAGAGCATTTTAAAAGTATCATCACTCAACTGAAAGAATTGTCACTTTTAAAAACAATGTCGAGCTTCTATTCCTGTTGTAATAATTGCCAATCAGTTCCACTGGCACTTGACTGGAGGTAAATGATTGCACAATACCTTTAGGACAGGGTAAAGTCATAATCACACCCACATGGAACAGCTTGGAGTGATCAGGGACTCTACACAAACAATTTGACTTTTAATTATTTCTTAATTAATTTAATTTCTCATGTATTCATTTTAGCATTTCTTATAAAAAGGCATTTTAATCTCCATACCTGTTGAAGGCAGACTCTCAGATAACCCCCAGTGATGCCCACTGTCCTGGTATTCATATCCATGGGTAATCATCTCCCCCTGAATGGGGGCTGGCCTACAGAGCTGATGGGATGTCCCTTCCATGCCAACATTTCCTAAGGCAGCAATTTCACCCTTACTAACACACTCACTCCTTTGCTGGCTCTGCTGAAGCAAGCAAGCCAGCTGGAGAGGCCCCTGTAGTCTGGAACTGAGCAGGGCCTGCAACCAGTAGGGAACTGAGATGCTTAGTTCAACAACCCTCAGAACCTGAATCCTCCCAACAACCACAGGAGCTTGGAAATAGATCCTTCTACAGTCAAGGTTTCAGATGAGGCCCCAGCCCTGCCTGGCACTTTGAATGCAGTCCTGGAGGTACTCAGAACACACAAGCCAGCTAAGCTGTGCCTGGCCGTCTGATCCATTAACAACGTGAGAAAATAAGTGAGTGTTGTTTTAAGGCACTAAATTGTCGTAATTTGTTGAACAGGAATAGACAACTAATGCAATACCTGACAATATACCCTGGTTTTATTTGGATTATATAAGTTATTAATGGCTTGCTCATAAATATTTCAACTAGAGTTATCATGTTACAACCACATTTTCATTGAAAGACACAAAAGGTAAAGACTTTGAAGTCAAACAGAGCTGAATGTCAAATCTGTGTGTTTATGCAAAGAATTTAAATTCTTGTGGCTTCAGGTTTCTCACCTCTAAAAGGGGTGATATTATTCTTACTTCAGAGAGAAAATTTTAGGAAGTATATGAAGTGACTGTGTGTTCACTAAACAGGTTATATAAAATCATCACTATTAAAATTCTAAAAAATATAATCCGCGAATTTTAAGATATTTTCCTTATTTCTGGCCACTCTGCCATTCTGCCATAATGACTCATTATTTTCAGCACAACCTATTGCCCTAAATGTTAATCCCTAGCAGTTTCTGTTTATTTGGTCTTTAACATGCATAATGCAACATTTTAAATGTGCTCCGAAGATGAAAAAGAATGTCTTTTTCAAATCGTATATGGCCTGCCCAATGTAATACTTAAGCAAGTTGCTAAGTCAATCCTGCAAAGCAGTAAAAAGAATGCTCACTGGCTTTAATAAATGCTAAGCACTGAAGGCAAGTTCTTCCATGAGGACATCCAATATTTTTCCCCCAAAAGATTAAAGAAAAGCAATGACTCACCTCTTTTAGAACATTATAGAGGGTGGAGTAAAATTAGGTTTAAAGTTGTAAATATGCAAAACACAGAGTTTATTTGTGTATTATATTTATTAATTATTGTATTATTTTCCATACGAACAACTGTAAACCTACTTTTGGCACACCCTGTATTTACGATTGAAATTATATGCTTTTAAAGTTATTTTTTACTTTTTTATCTGAACTAACAGAATCTTATATTTACTTTATATTAAAGGTGGTCAGATGATGGTTTTGATCTGTAAAAAAGGAATAAAGGGGAAGAATTACTTTTGCACCATAATCTTTTGAATTGGGTAACATAAAAGTGAGGCTATAAATTCATCAGTGTGAACAGTTGTTTTTATCTGGATTTTATCAGGGTGCAATAAATAAAATATTGAAAACTATAAAAGTTTGTTCCCAGATATTTTTACAAGACACAAACATGAAAGTATATCATTGTCATAATAAAAGTAACCTTAAATTCCACCCAACAGAAATGCTTGGAGCTGAGCACTGAATTACTTTAGGCTGTTTTGAAATGTGCAAGAAATACATTTCCTTTAATAGCAAAGTTACATTTAAACTATTAAGACCCTAGGGATGGTTTGAACAAAGTTTTGTGAACAAGGGATTGTTGGAAAGTAACGTGAAACTCAAAGAAACGTAGACATTTAAGGAAGGTTGTGGATTTTCCTTTGTTGCAGGGCTCATGACATTTATTTCTTCTGGGAATGCTTCGTTGCAATCCTCCCCACAGGCAGAATGTAAAATATAAAATCTGAGGTAGACGTGAAATCAAGAATTGATTCCTCATTTAGACATTCAGGTGTTTAGCTCTTACTGCAGGCCAAGTGCTGTGCTAAACACTGCAGATGGAGCATGGAAAGCAGCGCTGGCCCATCCTTCATTGTGTTTCTCTGCAGCAAGGAAGTCAGATGTTGGACAAGTGACAACATGGACAATGAGCATCATCAAAAGGAGCAGAAAATATTAGGGGATGGAAAAAAAAGAAAGAACAGCTACATTTACTGAGCACTTACAATGAGCTATGAGCACACAGCCTCACCTGCCCCTTCACGTACCACAATGCTGCACTAACGTGGGGAGGGCATCAGGGGTAACTGCCCAGAAGAAGTCACTTTAAAAGGATGAGAACAGCTGGGCAGTGAATGGGAATGAAATAGAGGGCCATTCCCGGAAGAGAAGACAGCATGACAGAAGGTCCAGGCAAAACACAATAGAATGCCAGCGAGAAGTTCATTTGAACACCTCTGCAGATTCAGAGGAGGAAGGGTGTGGGGAGGGAGGTGTGGGGTGTACATACGCTGGGGAGGATGGTGGTGTGGAAAAGGGAGCAGCTGGAGTTAAGACCAAGTGGGTTGTCAAAGGTCTTCCTCTCTTTTCTGTTTTTTCCTAAGAACCACGGGAAGCTGCTGACATCATCTGATGTGTATTTTAAAAACCTGACAATCCACAAATTATTAGGATCTGTTCAACTCACAATTTCCCAGCTAAATGAGCTGTGACTCTAAGTGACAGGGACAGAAATACCATAAGGTCCAGATTTCCACACAATTAAATGATAGTTTCCCAGGCAAAAGTCAGTTTTCCCTGAAATAACAGCAATAACAACAGTGGCTGACACTTATTAAAGATTTATTTATACCAAGCACCTTGCTGAATATGGCCCAGAAATCATCCATTTAATCTTTAGCACAATGCTATAGAAGAGGTACTATTATTATTTTCAGTTAATGGATAAAAACCTGAATATTACTAATATTTTAAAAAACTTGCCCAGATTGAAAAAGATTAGTAAATGATCATCCTGTTTTGGTATGCATGGCATCTGCTACCTCCAGGGAAGCCATTGCTTTGATCATTCCATATTATAATGTTGACTTGTTGCTGCAATTATTATTAAACTCATAGACTGCCAGATATACTATCCTCACCAGCACCATGCATTTTCATAAAGGAGAGTAGCAGCATATTGCTTGCTATGCTTGTGTCCCCTGCAGCAAGTCACAGTTTCATAATTGCTGAGTTCATATTGCATTTAATGTGTTTTGCATATCACTGTCACATAATGTTATGTCTGCAACATAGCATAAGACAATTATCCAGTCAGATGCTGCCTTGAGAATATTTGCAGAACTATAATATCAAGAGAATGCAATCATCCATTAACACATTAGCCAATGCAGCACAATGTTATGACTCTAGTTATGGCTTTACCACAAGAGAGCTTCTGGCATAATGAAATCATCGTAAAAAGGAAAAATGGATTTTATACTATATGAACTAGTGGAGTCTTCATTTTTAACAGTAAAAGAAATATGCTTGTACAAAGGTGTTTTCTAGCAAAAACACCCAATTTGCTCTGGCCCGGTGGCTCAGTTGGTTGGAGCGTAGTGCTGGACACCAAAAATGTTGAGGATTCATTTCCAGGTCAGGGCACATGCCTAGTTTTCGGGTTCGATCCCATGTGAGGGGCAAGTAAGGGAGGCAACCAATCAATCTTTCTCTTACATTCATATCTCTCTGTCTCTCTCTCTCTTCCTTCCTCTCTCTCTCTAAAAATCAATAAACATATCCTCAGGTGAGAATTAAACACAAACACACACACACACACACACACACACACACACACGGCAAAGAACACCCATTTTTCTCATTAGGGAAATATTATGAGAAGAATTTCTCATCGTGTGATATATGAAAGCCATGTAGATTTTTATAAACTTAACCTGGATTTTTTAAATGTATTAATAGTAGTCTTTTTGCCAAAAGGAGGAACCAGTTACAGAAGAATACAATGTAAATAAAGAATAATCCCTTTTCTATCTGCCAAGCTGAAAAAAAGGCTTTAGATTTTAAGGGAAATATTTAACATTCATTATTGTACAATGTATGCATTAATATCATATTTGAGCAATTGGCTCTAAATAAATAAACTTGAAAGGAATATTTAATTACCACATAATTCTAAGCGGATGTTATTTGCAATGATATGAAGGTTAAGTAATAACAGTCTTAAGTTATATTTTGAGTATAAGAAACATAATTTTTACATTTAAATCTCATCCATTCAAAGCCTCTGCATATTACAGCCAAATAATAAGAGGAAAATGGCAAAAGCAAACTGTATTAACCTTCTTAAATAATCTCTGTACATTTTTTTAGATTATATATGTTTAAAATAGGATTGGTATAATTAAACCATGGATCCTAGTTAATTGAAGAAAAATTACATGATAAGTAAAAAGAAAAATAACTCATCTGTTTATTGCTTATTTTTCTCCTTTTGTGAATCATCTCTGTATTTTACTCAGTTTTCTACTTTGAAGCTATTTTTTTTACATCGCATTGATCACATATTAAGAGTATATATAAAGAATAGAAAGACTTTGTCATATATATTGCAAAAACTTCTCAGGTTTTTATTCAACTTTCATTCAACCTTCATTTTGTCATACAGAAATATCTTTAATAATGTTTTAAAAATTTTATGTAGTCATATATAAGTGACCGAATGACCGATCAACTGGTTGCTATGACACACACTGACCACCCAGGGGCAGATGCGAAACACAGGAGCTGCCCCTGGGTGGTCAGGGTGCTCCCACAGCCAACCTCTGCAGCCGGTCAATCTCCCACGGTCCCTCCCCGCGGCTGGCCAACCTCCCATGGTAAACTCCCACTGGCTGGCCAGCCCTGATCGGCCCTGATTGCGACTGGGAGAGATGGCCCCAATCAGCCTGATTGCTGGCCAGGCTGAGGGACCCCACCTGTGCACAAATTCGTGCACCGGGCCTCTAGTATTAAAATAATTTCCTATTATTTGAAAAGCCTTACCTTACTGAACATTATTTTTTAAAAAAACCTTACATGTATATTTATTGTATTTTATGCCACTTTTTAACATTAACATTAATTTCATAGAAAGTGGGAAGTATAATCCAGTTTTCTTCCTTCCATCCTTTTTTCATTCCCCTTTTCTCCCTCTTTCTTTGAATTTTTTTAAAAAATATATTTTATTGATTTTTCACAGAGCAGAAGGGAGAGGGATAGAGAGTTAGAAACATCGATGAGAGAGGAACATCGATCAGCTGCCTCCTGCACACCTCCTACTGGGGATGTGCCCGCAAACAAGGTACATGCCCTTGGCCGGAATCGAACCTGGGACCTTTCAGTCCAAAGGCCGATGCTCTACCCACCGAGCCAAACCGGTTAGGGCTTTCTTTGAATTTTATTTCAAACAGCTATCCCATCATCCCAACTGTATTTATTATTAAGCAATCGATATTTCTTTCTTTATTTGTAATTCCACAAATAACATGGTTCTTTATTATGAGCTCTCCATTCTGTTCCATGACCTGCCTGCCTGTTCCATGTGCCAATATCACTATCACTCTAGATGGCTTGCTAAAGACAACACTGCCAAGAGCCAACTCCCTGAAAGATACATTTGCTAAAGGTCCAATTCACTTAATTGACCAATTTACTAAAACTGTATTTCTCAGACAGGGGGCCTAAGAGAGCTCTGCGGATCTATGACCCAGGCACTGGGTCTATAGAAGATCCTTTTCAGTTTTCTTTTCTCAAACTCCTCTCCTCTCTGCTCTTCAACCTGCCTGCTTCCTGGTTTAACGTTTATTGATAATAAAAGTATTTTCTTTCTCTGCAACCTTTGTGGAAAGGTTTTCTGGTTTGGGAGATTTTGCTGTTAATTATATTTCCCCAATAAATGCCACTGAATCAATTCCTTCCTCCAACCTTTACTCTTCTGATCATTTTCTAATATTTATTCAGACATACAATTCAGAGTTATTTTCTGGAGTTAAAAATTAAAAGGACTTGTAGATTCAGACTGAGTTTAAATTTAATATAAGTATTAGACTTAAGATTAATGTTTTTGTAGCATTGGAATTAATATCAAGAAGGTAAATTTTTTTTTGCATTTTCCCCCTTTTGTTTGCCCCAATAGTCTATAGGTTTCCTTTAATAGATTCTGGTATTCTTGTTAAATGTATACCTATACATTTTATGAGTAACTGATTTTGTTTTGTTTTGTTTTAAAAATATTTTTATTGATTTCAGAAAGGAAGTGAGAAGGAGTGAGAGATAGAAATATCAATGATGAGAGAGAATCATTGATCAGCTGCCTCCTGCACGCCCCCTACTGGGGATCAAAACCCAGGCATGTACCCTGACCGGTAATCGAACCCTTGACCTCCAGGTTCATAGGTCAACGCTCAACCACTAAGCCACGCTGGCTGGCTGATTTTGTTTTTAAATTAAATTTGTAGGACATTTTTCTCAGTAATTGAGATCTATAAAATACTATATATTTAATATCTAAATATAAAAATATATATTTTTAAATTTTATAAGTTTATTTTTATAACATATTGGTAAACTGAGACAAAAAGTGAACTGATTTTACTACATATTTGGATACAGAAAATATATCTATGAAATTCTCTCTGCTTATTACATATCCTATCTTCATAAACAGCTGTCTTCATTTTTTTTTATTATGAGGGTGAAGGACCAGTGAATTAAAAGAGTAAAAGGATTATTCAAAGAATATATTAACTCGGAGAAGTAAAATTTTATTGGATTTTACATCTACTTCTAAACATCCAACATCATAAGGAAAGTAATGAGGACCAAAATGAGAGACTTTTTTCTGTGCACAAAACAGTCTCTTCTGCTTGGAAACAACAGTACATACTGTACTACCTAGATTGAAACAGATTTAGGATTAGTGGTGGGCGAAAACTGGCAAGTTTTCCTTCGTATGAATCTTGCTGACAACATAGCAGATTTCATTATTCTGAAGAGGAAAAAAAGGCCTTGAAACTTTCTGAAGCAATAGAAAAATGATATTTATGACATTTCACCCAAATTAATTATTGTTGCTGTAACAGGCAGTTCACTCTGAATATGTGGAAAATTAAATTGCTCGATCACATCCTGTAGTATTATGGTTTAGATTTCCTCTAACTGTAAATGCAGAAAAAATAAGTTATCCAATTTTGCATTTTACTTTTCATTTAAAATCATTTGTAAGATTTTTTTGATAGACATACCCAATTTATGTATTCCAATGTGACCTGGCACCTAAGTAGGTTTTCCTGTTCTTAACTACATTGAGAAGTCCTATTTTCTTTTTTAAAAAAATATATTTTATTGATTTTTTACAGAGATCAAGGGAGAGGGATAGTTAGAAACATCGATGAGAGAGAAACATCAATCAGCTGCCTCCTGCACACCCCCTACTGGGGATGTTCCCACAACCAAGGTACATGCCCTTGACCGGAATCAAACCTGGGACCCTTCAGTCCGCAGGCCGACGCTCTATCCACTGAGCCAAACCGGTTAGGGCGAGAAGTCCTATTTTTGAATATAAACTCTACAGTATAAGCAAGATTTGTTATCTGACATCCAAGACCTACTGAGATGAAAGCCTAACCCCGAGTATTTTTTACAGCTATTTTGCACTCGAATTCTTCTATTCACCCTCTCAAATTTGTGTTCTTCATGGCAGTATTTGCATCTTTACTTACACTATTTCTTATGTTTGTATTGTTCTGTCTCAACTTGATTCAAAACAGGCTTGAAGGAAGAAATCATTCCTCCCTGCTTCTGAGGACCTGTTGTTGAACTGACCCCACCTATCCAGGACCTTGGGTTCCCATCACACTGGTGTTCATGGATGCAGCTTGTTATGGAGTGCCGAAGTAACAATTTATCTATGTGTTTCATGTCTGGTACTGATAGGACCAGCCTCAATATATTTGCAAAACTGCAAAAATGAAAAGAAAAGTTAAAAAAAATGGTAGTAAGTTTGAGTTTACTCTCTAGAAAGGCAAATGGCCTCTTACTTTCTATATCCATTTGCAATTGCTATGAGGACATATAGTTATAGAATTCAACTTCATAGTTCCCCAGAGAAAATGAAAAAGATTAATACTGTTTTAAGTTGATAGTTTTGAATTATTTTCAATTTTGAAGAAAGCAAACAAAAAAAAACCAAGTGAATTCAACCACTGACTGTTTTATAGTCATACTTATTTTATTTAGATGGTTTCTCTAACAAATTTTTCGTACATTGATGACTTGACATTATAAAAATGTATTTGTTCTTTTCTTGAAGGAAACTAATTATAATACTGTTTTAAGTTGATAGTTTTGAATTATTTTCAATTTTGAAGAAAGCAAACAAAAAAAAACCAAGTGAATTCAACCACTGACTGTTTTATAGTCATACTTATTTTATTTAGATGGTTTCTCTAACAAATTTTTCGTACATTGATGACTTGACATTATAAAAATTTATTTGTTCTTTTCTTGAAGGAAACTAATTAATAAAATAATAATTGTCTGTAAGGTAAAACAAAAAATTACATTTTATTTTTTATTGCCAGTATCTATTTCTAGCTGAGAATAATTAATTTTGTTGGAGCTCATGTATCTTTGTTGAGAAGTTACAGCTGTAAAATGAGAGCATAGAGGCAATCATCTAAAAGTGATGATAGCCACATGTATGGCTTTCATTTCAGAAATGATATTGTCTCCTTAGGGTTTCTAATGGAATCCATTCAATACATAGGAAAAGTCAGCCACACACCACACAGGCACATATGGATATATTTGCATTTTTATGTGCCTTATTTATCTAGGAACCATTTTATAACATCCTACTTGGTGGTTTTGTGTGTGTGTGTGCGTGTGTGTGGGTGAGTGTGTGTGTGTGTGACTTTTCTGCATTTCTCTAGGCATTCCTTTCAGTATCCCCCTGTTGTTGTTTCTTAATTATTTTTATTTTAGGGGTTTCCTTAACTACTTTTCTAAACAGCAACAACAACAACAACAAAAGGTAATAAAGGGAAGTTGTAATTGTTTTTCATTTCATCAACATACAACACTGAAGAGGCTTTAAACATGGAAGGAGCACTGGCTGGGTAGCTCACCTGGTTGGAGCATTATCCCAATTTACCAAGGTTTCAGGTTCCATCCCAGGTCAGGGCACATACAAGAGGCAACCAATGAGTGAGTGGATGAGTAGAACAACAAATTGATGTTCTCTTTCTTTCTCTAAAGTCAATAGATCAAAATTTAAAAAATAAAAACATGGAAGGAAATACCACTTTTATACCAAAATACCCACTTTTCAGCAATGCATACTTAATTGAAGCAAGGAAAGGGAAACAATTTCACCCAGCTCCATGACCTGTGCTGTAATCTTACACAGTCCTCTCGAGCTCTGATGATCTTTAAACTTCCTAATCACAGATTTGTGCTGCATTTTCTTTGGTGTTCCCCCTTCATTTATATCCCGAAAATGATTGAAAAAGAGAATTTTAACTGCCTGTTACTTTCCAGATAGCCATAATTGTATATTTGCTTACTGGGGATATGCTGTGCTATTTAGGGATGTAAAATGCCTACTTAATAAAAGAGGGCATTGCAATTCTGATTCAGAAAGCAATTAATTATAAATGAAAGAGAAAGCAAAGTGTGCCAAATACATCTTATTTCATTCTATAAACATAATAAGCCAGAAAGATAGATATGAAGGTAGTTATGCCCTGTTGTTATAGTGCTACTCCCTTGAGCTCTATTACCCTGAGAGATGTCACACATGCAGAAGGGTGGACTCCATGATGCCCCCTCAGCAGACGTGGAGAGAGAGCTGAGAAGCTATGTCAGGAGCATCACCACAAGCTTCCATGTTCATTCTGCATTTTCCCTTTTCTGTAAACATTGAAAGAATAGTGCTGGGTGGCATAAAAGGTCACTGTGTTGCTAGTTTTCAGCCAAATCTTCACCAAAGCACTGACTAATAGACAACTTTGGAAAAAGGCAAACTGACAATATTGAGGATTTAGAAGCAGAACAACACGATTTGTGTTTTCTGAAGGGGGCAGTCAAAAAGGCATGCAATTCCCCCTAGGCATTCTATTCCTTGGGAGGTAAGGGCTCCTTCCATGTCACTTTTAGAAACTTATCCCTGAAATGCATTCCATGTAATTTATAGATCACTTCTTAAGGGAAGTAGTACTGTTCCCATTCATCATCACAGTTACAGTCATGCTTATGAAAACATTTATCAAATTTCTCTCTATACATGTCTAGCTAGGTGTCATACCAGAATATTAAACTCATTATCCTCATTATTAGGCGTTTACTATTCAATACTGATATTAAGATATATTCTGTATTGTATTTAAGCCTTAGGATCTCAACTGTTGACATGCATTTTACCTTAGTACATGAATACAAGGAAGAAGAGCTTAAGCATCAAACTACTCACTAACCATATTTTATTTTAAACTAGGGAAGTATTCCATGACACCTTAATAAAGCTTAAAAACTCCTGCATGAATAATAATAATCACATTCAACACATTAATGGGCCTTCTAGGGTAAATTGTTCAAATGCCTGCTTTATATTGTCTTTAATACATTATGATGGCAATTTGAGTATAATAGTCTGAGAAGCCCACTCTCCCAATTGCCCAGCTGCCCACTTCCTAATCTCTAGAACCTCTAATGTATATAAATTCATGCACTTGCGGGGAGGGGGGGTCCCTCAGCCAAGCCTGCACCCTCTCACAGTCCAGGAGTCCTTGGGAGATGTCCGACTGGCAGCTAGACATCCTTAGAGCTGCCACAGAGGCGGAAGAGGCTCCCACCGCCACCACCCCTGCGTTTACCAGCTGTGAGCCTGGCTTCTGGCTGAGTGGCCCTCCCCATGTGGGAGCGCACTGACCACCAGGGGGCAGCTCCTGCATTGAGTGTCTGCCCCCTGGTGGTCAGTGCACGTCATAGCTATCAGTTGTTCCAATATTTGGTCGATTTGCATAGTAGCCTTTTATTATATAGGATATATATGTATGTGTGTGTGTATATATATA
>NW_005371371.1:4655281-4674918 GCF_000412655.1 Myotis brandtii | reverse complement strand
TGTGTGTGTGTGTGTGTGTGTGTGTGTGTGTGTGTGTGTGTGTGATTTATATATAACATAGCAAAGGAAATATTGCAAACAGGAGTAAATTAGGGACCTTGAGATGGAGAAGTTATTCTGGACTATGTGGTTGACCCAACATAATCACAAGAGTCCTTATAAGGCAAAGACAGAGGCAGGTGTTAGAGGAAGATGTGACTATGGAAGCTGAGGTCAGAGTGATGTGATTTCTGCCTGGAGACCAGGAGCCAAGGAATGCAGAGAGGGAAGGAAATCAATACTTCCCTCGGACCTCCAAAAGAAATGCAATCCTGTTGACATGTTGATTTTAGCCCAGGGAAGGCAATTTTGGTCTTTTGTCCTCCAGAACTGTACGATGAGAGTTGTGTTGTTTTAAGCCACTAAATTAGAGATCATTTGTTCCAGCAGTGATAGGAAACTAATACAGTGATAACGCACTCAGAAATACATCAGTTGTGTTCATATGTGGATATGAACATGTCCACTCCTGCCTCGGGAGACAGCAATATACTGATGCATTTCTTTTCACTATTCACTTGAAAAGGGAAAGTCAATTTGGAATTAGTAATGTAGTTATTTGAGAGTGGATTCTGAATATCAAAGCTCAGGAGAAGTAGGACAGATACACAGGGGCAGATAATTTGGAGTGTAAGTTCCTAAATCTAAAAAGTTCAAGATGCAGTTAGTGGAACAATGAGTCAGAAGTAGGAAAGTGACTCTGTGTAGAGGTGCTTGTCAGTTCATGTTCCGCAATCCAGGTGTTGCACTGGTCATTCTCCGTAGACTATTCCATGTTCACTGGTGGGAAAACCAGCACTCCGAAAGAGAAGCCTTTTTTCACACACAGCAAATATTATTTCAAAAAGAGGACAAACAACTTGAAGAAAATACATTTTTTCCTTATTTTCTTCTCAAATGACAGAAAGGGAAAAAATGAGAGAAAATGTACAAATAATTCCTGCATTAAGCTTTCCTGGTATACCTCACTGTTACTTTTGATTACAAATCCTGTAATATTTCATATTGAATATTTTCAGCTCACATGAAAACCAAAATAAATCTTGGAGACCTAGTAACATTTCTAGCTTTGAAATTGCTCTGGGAAGGCAAGAAGTTATTATTATGAATTTAGTTAAGACATGTGGACAATCCTGGTGTGTCTGCCAAAAGCTTTAGAATAATTTCATATGCTGAATATAATTCTTCAAATTAATATGTTTTTACCTCAAAGCAAGATTGTATTATATGCTTTAGACGATTTGTTTAAGTAGTCTCTAGAACAATTATTTTTACTTTTAGAATGACTCTCAATTTGGGTTTGTCTAATGTTTCATCATGATTAAATTCAGAGTATTCCTTTTTTGGGCAACAATATCACAGAAATGGTGCTATGCCCCGCTCTTCACATCATATCAGGAGATGCAGGATGCTGACATGTCTCATTACTGGTGATGTTCACTTTGATTACATGGTTAATGTGATATCTGTCAGGTTTCTCCATTGTACAGTTATTATATTCTCTTTTGCAATTAATAAATATCTTATGAAACTATGCAAAAATCTGTTTTCTCATTATACTGTAAGCTACTTAATTTAGCATCCACTGATGCTAATTGTCTGAAATAATTATTACTGGGGTGTTTGCTAAATGGCAATTTTTGATTTCAATCATCCCTTCCGTATGTATTAACTATAATTTTACTGTAATGAAGAAGACACAGCCAATAAAATCCCTGTATGATGTTGTGGGGCAGGGCTGGGGATACTGGAATTTCTACTTCCAAATATAGTAGACAGATGTATACGTCCTTCTGCTGTTATAAACCATGAGGATAGCACACATAAGAACAGACGATAGAAGATGATAAAGATGGAGGACAGGAAAGAAAAAGAGAAGAGTAAGAAGGAGAGCAGCAACAATGCTTAGAAAATGAACAAATTCCAATTTTCTACTTAAAAATCCTGGCTAACTTCAAACAAGCACTGGAGAGCTATTTGGGACTTATCATCTGGTCCATGCAGTATCATTGGTCCTATTTATTTACCATCCCTCAATCTATCCACCTCCTTTCCATCAACTTCCTATAAACCTTTCTTAATGCTTCAGATACAAACTATTAGCACAGATTAACTTCTTTGTCTTTCACTACATGTAAACAAAAGAAAAATCTTCCCTTAAAGGGAAAAACAAATTTGAAAACACTGCTTTCCCCTGAATTGAGACACCCCCCTCCCACAGGCTTATATTGCTGGGCTATTAGTATTCACCCAGCTCCACCCCCACTAAATAAGCAGTAGGCTGGTGGCCTTTTCTCTCTTGTCTAACAGATGCTTTTCATTGTAGGTAATAACAGCTCACATGTATCCGGTGCTCACCATATGCTCACTATATGGATACTCTCATGGCTGTACACACAGTATTTCATTTACCTCCCAACCACAGTACGAAATAGGGACATACTGCTCCTGCTATAAAGACAAGGATGGCAAGGGAAAAATGGTTTCAGAAGCCCAGATAAATCTCTCATTGTTCATGAGAGTCAAAGCAACCTGACTTCATAAAACTCAGCTCTGTACACTGTCCATACCACTTCCCTGTCGAGAATGCCAACCAGGGGGAAACAATCCCTGTAGGTTTCAAGTATTGTCATTAAATATTTAAGAACAATTTTATACATATAAAGAATGTTAAAAATATCATAAAAGGGATAAAAAGTATTGTCTCACATCTTCTTTTCTGCTCATAAAAACAGCACTTAACTGTTTATTGAGCAGTATTCAATAACAGACTCTGTGCAAGCACTGAATATTCATATCCAACTATTGAAGGGTTACTAAGATTATCTTCACTGTGCAGATATGCTGTGTCATAGATATATTTATGTTGTCAAGCCAGGACTTGGTTCCAGACTTACTTATTCTAAATTTTGTTTATAATCATTTTGCGACACTGAGTAATAAGCATTTTCTTTAAAGGTTTATCAGGGTTAACAGAAACAAAGGATTAATATGTTAGAGAGAGAGATACTTGATCTTCACTGATTCCAGAACCAGAATTGGACTACCTCAGTAACCATGGAGCCAACATAAATACGCCTATGCCTCCAGAAGCTCAGGGCAAACTTCTTTTATTTGACAATTTCCCGAGGCTACCAATCCTAGATGAATGAGTATACATCATGTCATTTAGCAAGTTACTTTTAAAGAACATCAAATTATTAACCCAACAGAGTTATTTATATCTGTCAGCATTTATCTACATCTTGAGAAATAGTGTTTCTACTTCTAATGGAATTCTTTAACTGCTTCACATTTCAATTTTTTTGAATGCTTGTGTTCTTATCAGATCTCATTCAGTACTAGCTACACATCATATGAACTGGTACAGCTGACTCTTGGAGAACCCTCCAAAGTAATCTGAGATTCCTTCCTCCATCTGGAAATAAGCTGTCTTCTCATGTACACAAAAGTAGTTCTGACATGCCAGGTGCCAGTAGACTGCTGTTGAGTACCGTTAACAGAATACTATTTTAATTTAAGGGGTTATCAATGACTCTATAAAAACCAATTTATCTCATCCCACTTGAACAAAATAGTTGGGTAAAGAATTAAAGTCATTGTTGGGAAGAAATTTTAAAACATTTCAGATTTTACTTGGAAATGTCACATTGATAATATGCTATTGTTCTGTTCAATTCCTATTGATCTCAATTTCTGTGACTTTTGTTCAAGTTCACTTGATTTTTCAAGGAATTTTAAGATTTCCCAAGTAATTAGTTATTAGCAGGTCACTAAAATGTTCATTTACAAGTGCTTTGGTATTCTACATGAAGAAATGAGACTGCTGGCTATACATCTCTCGATTCTTTAGTATTTTCTTATGAATGGGACACAAAAAAACACATCCTTTGACTTGTCAGTTACTAAGTTCCTCATTCTTCCTGTTCAGTGAGAAAGGAGTACCTGCTCTCAGAAACTTGCCCTGTTAGACAAACCAAACCTTCTCTAGAAAATCAAAGTTTTATTTTGCTCCTAATTTTCCCTACTGGCAACAGTAAGGAATTTGATTAGATCAAGGTCCAAATTGCCAGCCAAAATAAACTTAAAGAATGTTTTTTATCAAAGGCATTTACTTTAAAGCAACACTCGTTGAAGCAATAAGCCCAACCACAAATCAAATGTGGGTGAAGATTTAGATACATTCTTCCTGTTGGTCAGTAATTTGACATAAACAAATTTCAAAAGAGAAAAATCTCATCAGTGAATCAAGCTTAAAACATAATAAAAGCATTTACAAAATATCATAGAGAGTGCATATATTTAACATCTCTCTATATAAAAGCCTAAGCAACCTTTACAATGTCCAACCACAAATCAAATGTGGGTGAAGATTTAGATACATTCTTCCTGTTGGTCAGTAATTTGACATAAACAAATTTCAAAAGAGAAAAATCTCATCAGTGAATCAAGCTTAAAATATAATAAAAGCATTTACAAAATATCATAGAGAGTGCATATATTTAACATCTCGCTATATAAAAGCCTAAGCAACCTTTACAATGGAACGGCCAGAATGACCAGAACAACTGGTCGCTATGATATGCACTGACCACTAGGTGGCAGACGCTCAAAGCAGAAGCTGCCCCCAGACCTTAGGCCCCAATCACTGATGGGGCCTGCAGGCCAACCTACTGGTCCCTCCCCCTGACCGGCAGGCCCCGATCGCCTGATTGCGGCCAGGCCACTGGGCTGGGCTGGGGAACCGGGGGTGAGTAGTGGCCAATGTGGCCCCTTTCCCAGGGGGGCTGAGGGCCCTCCTTGGGGCTGGCAGCCAACCTCCTGGGTCCTTCCCGTCCCTTCCTCCACCTGGCAGGCCCTGATCGACCAACTGCCCACCAGCCACAGTGGTGGTTGGCCTCTCCCCCCTGGCTGACAGGGCCTGCCAGACAACCTCCCGGTCCCTCCCCCTAGCCAGCAGGTCCCGATCACCTGATCGGGGCTGGGCTGTGGCCAATGTGGCCCCTTTCCCAGGGGGGCTGAGGGCCAGCTCCCTCCTTGGGGCTGGCAGCCAACCTCCTGGGTCCCTCCCCCCTGTCCCTTCCTCCACCTGGCAGGCCCTGATCGGCCGACTGCCCACCAGCCGCAGTGGTGGTTGGCCTCTCCCCCCTGGCTGACAGGGCCTGCCAGACAACCTCCCGGTCTCTCCCCCTAGCCAGCAGGTCCTGATCACCTGATCATCGGGGCTGGGCCCCAGGTTGGGACAGGGAACTGGGAGTGGGTGGTGGTGGATGCGAGTGGCGAGGGAAGGAGGAGGCAGGGAGGTGGAAAACTTGATTGGTCCTGATTACCAGCCAGGCCTAGGGACCCCCAACCATGCATGGATTTTGTGCACCGGGCCTCTAACAAGTAGTATAAAAGGAAAATAAAAGAGAATGGCAAAGTTAGGAGTAAGTTATTAGAAAAAGTTTGACTTCCTACTAACTCAGATTTTTATTTATTTATTACTTGTGAACATAGCATATTGAATAGCTCTGTACCAGAAAATGTTAGATATTTTCCGACTCAATTGCTTGCTCAATCCTGTCACCACTCAGCCTACTCTTCTTTTTGGAAGAGGCATGCTCTGCGGGACAGAACAGATACCTGAATCTTCACCTGACCAACGTTAGGGCCTATGGGATGTTCACCACTTTTGAAGCTCAAGCTCCTCCACCATCTTTGTGTTTTTTCTTGTGTGTGTTTTTTTGTTAATCCTCATCTGAGGATATTTTTTCCCACTGATTTTTAGAGAGGGTAGAAGGCAGGGAGGGAGGGCAAAGGAGGTTAAGAGAACAAGAGAGAGACAGATTGATGTGAGAGAGACACATCTATTGATTGTCTCCCACACAGGAGAGATAAAACCTGCAACCCAGGTATGTGCCCTCAACCAGGTATCAAACCCACAACCCTTTGGTGAGCAGGCCTATGCTCTATCCACTGAGCAACACTGACCAGTGTTCCTCCACCATCTTTGAAATGCCTAAGTGTGTTTGGGATAATTTTTTTCTCATATTTTTGCAGTGATTCATTGAATATACATGAGGAACACGTAAAAGGTCCAATCACATTTGCTCTTGAGAGGAATGAGAGTTTGGCTATTATAACTGCCTCTCTACAACAAGGTTCTATCCTTGAAGTGATAACGCAGCTTTAGAATTTCCACATTTTTCCAACCAAATAAGCCTTCAAACACATATACCAGTGGTTTTCATCAGACTGCTTCTAGAATCATGGTTTCTATTTCTTTACCCCTCAGCAGCTTGCTTCTTGGAAAAGCTTGCTCAATGATATCATGCAACTTTGAGTCATAAAATAATTCAGATTTTAGCTTCTTGATATAATGGAATAAAATGTAATACAATCATTAAAACTAAGCATTATAAAGACTATAAAGTAAAATATCTCTTGTATTATGTGAACTAATCACCTAAATTATATAATCTAAATAATGTTAACCACTTACTTCAACTATTATACTAGTATATTCTAAATTTACATGTGAAAGAAATTAATAAGTCTTCAACTATTATACTAGTATATTCTAAATTTACATGTAAAAGAAAAAAGCAAAACTAAAACTTTTCAATGTCAGGATTTTGTGTTAATAGGTAATTTTTTATAATTTAAAAACTAAGGATATTGACATTTAAAATAGGTACTCAAAATTGAGGTAATTTAAAATCATTAAATAATTATTTTGTATATTTCATTTACACTATATACACTATATTCTCATTGTTTTTGTTTTTTTAGAAAAACCTTATACCTTACAATACTTGTGGGTTTTGTTCACTTTTTTTATACTCTTACTGCATTTCCTCCAAAATATTTTTAGCTCCAGACTGTAACAAGGGGAATTTTTAAAAAGCAGTCTGACATAATTTGGTAAAGGATTATCATAGTCATTTTTGACTGTTTGGGGAATTATGTTTTTACCAAGAGATATACTACCTGAAGTATAAAAATACACATTTCTTTGAATTTCACTTCTTAAAAGATAAAATTCTTAAGGAACAGGATGAATATTCATGAAACTAGAGCTGAGTTGTCATCTTTAGATAATAAGTTCTTAAATAATACTTCAAATGAGTCACGTTTGGATGGAAAGAAAGAAGAAAGATGACGGTAGCAAAAAGAGACGGAAAGGGGAGATTTGAAGAAAGTTTGGTGACATCCTTGCTCTCTTTAATTAAATAAATAAAGCAAAACGCCTGTCTTGTGCTTCCTCTTGGGCATGCTCAAAGCTGGAGCAATTAGACACAGGGAACAGAGTTTCCTTCTCAGATCCAATTATGAGCTTCCTCTTTGGAGTGGCCTCAAAAGGTTTGCTCATAACCTGGCTGAGAGCTCTGTTCCAGGAATACCAATTCTCCATCTAAACACTATTAAAGCTCTCTCTAAAGTTCAGTATCCAAAAGGAAAATGGACTTCAAGTCAACAAGCATGCATTTAGTTGGAAATATTCCATTAGTTTTATAGGACGAAGAACCTCGCTTAGGGAGAAAAACATCCAGCTATCTAAAGCAGAATAAAGTAATTGACGAAGCAGAATTACTGGGGAAGAAACAGATGAAATTGGTTGGAAATATTTCTTTGAAGAGGGGGTGCATGAGCTGATCTCTGACGTATGGTAGAGTACTAATAAGTACAGCTGACTCTAGCTAAGATACAGCACTCCCCATGAGCTGGGCCCTCGTCTAGTCTTTCATACCTATTAACTCAGGCTAATTCTTGTTACAGCCCAATGAGGTTAATGAGAGTATTATCTCATTTTAAAGATGAGGAAGCTGAGGTTCAGAAGTTATAAGTAATTTAGTGGTGATCACAACACACCTTCTACAAACGACCTAACCATAATCAGAACTCTGGCAATATGGACCCATCTGGGATTTTCACCACTACCCTATGCTGCCTACCGTTCTGGAAATCAGGAAATGTGGGTTACTGGCAGCTTCATGTCAAAACAATTTCTAGATCTCATTTTTATCACCTAAAATTTGAGAGGTATTTGAGACTGGATTACTTTTATGCTCTTTCCAGTTCTAAAAATCTGAGAACAGAGCCTTCCAGAATCAGGAAAAAGCCCAAGAAAAAGGTGCTGAACAGCAACGTAATGAGAACTATGAGAATAGAGAGTGACACAGTGGTATGTTGTTAAATTTTAGATTCTCAAAGTTCGAAGCAAATATTTTTTTAAAACATCCTTACTTCTATCTATTCAATCTTTAATGCTTTTAAGGAAGTTTCAAGCTAAATATTTCATTGGTAATTGTTCATGGTGCTCACTTGGTATCTTATTTTAAGAAACTATGTGCTTCTTGCAACTTAACATCAATTCTGCTAATAACAATCCTATGACCTTTTCACTATTTAAATAACTCTCCATACAAGGGTGTAAGGAAATCATCAGACATTTAAAAATAAATTCTTCAGCATGGTTATTGAGTGCATAATGTGAACCAGGTGTTCTATAGGGTTTTAATCATATAACTTAGTCTTTGAAATGCTTGCAGTCTGAATTGTTCAGATATTTAAAACAAAAGGATTATAAAGTAGTCAACATGTTGTTCATGTGTGTATGATGCTTACTTGCTAAGTATAAGTTAATAACATTTCTAGGTAGAGCACCAATTGCTAAAATGAAGGAGAATGCAGAGGCCACCTAATGCTATCCTAACATTCTGTTTAGATAACATGGCAAAATCACTGTGGAGTGATAGTAATATTGGGTTGTTGCCAACTGGAGAACCACATTCCCTAGTGTTCCTAAACTAACTAGTGTCAAAAAAGAGAAGAGTCTACAGTGAAGTGCATTGTGTTCGTCCCTTCTCCTCTTCTTATGCAATATTGTTATCAATGACTTAAGGCTCCTTATTAATTTGCAGTGCTTACAAGCTGCTAAGAACAATAGATATAAAGATAGAATCACAATTTAAAGCAATCAAATTTTGGAGAAACATAGAACTAAAATACCTGAGTTAAATTTAACAGGGGTAAGTGTAAAAATCCTAAATTCAATCTATCAAATACACATGTACAGTTTTGAAGGCATTGTTAAAACAACTTGATGTCCAACCTGAGGGATTTCCTATATTCCAGCTTAATAAGAACAACACTTGATAAAGCTGTTAAACAAACACATAAAGTATTAGATTGCTTAACTTTCCTATATAAAAGCTGAGTGATCACATTTGGATTTAGGTGTTCAGTTTTGAGCCCTAATATTGAGACATCAATTTCTACAGAATACATTCACAGCAGGGCAAATCAAATGACAGATTTTGAAATATATGTATTCATTCACTTGTCCACACATTCAAATATACTTATAGCAAAGCTATTACCATAAGACCCAGCAACCCTTCTTCTGGGTATCTACCTGAAAAAAATGGAAAATATTTATTCACAAAGACATATGTACCCCTATGTTTATTGCAACATTATTCACAGAGGCCTAGACATGGAAACAACTGAAGTGTCCTTTAGTAGATGATTGGATGAAGATGTGGTACATATATACAATGGAATACTGCTCAACCATAAGAAGTTGAAATACTGCCATTTGTGATAACATGGATGGGTCTTGAGAATATCATGCTAAGCAAAATAAGTCAGACAGAAAAAAGTCAAGAACCATAAGATTTCTCTCATATGTGAGATATAAAACTGAAAGCAACAAATGAACAAACAAGAAAAACAAACAAAAACTCAGAGACAACAGTATGGTGGTTACCAAAGTGAAGGGAAGTAGGAAGGTAGAAAGGGGGTCAAATATATGGTTATGGGAGATTTGACTTTGGGTGGTAGGCACACAATGCAATATACAGATGATGTATCACAGAATTACATACTTGACACATATAATTTTATTAGCCAATGTCATCCCAATAAATTTAATTTTAAAAAGTTGATCGTGTAACAAGAACAAAAAAGTTATCACATGATATGACATTGGAATATAGTATTGATCAAGACAGATGATTCAAATAACCAGAACTGGACATAAAAAGGCTACAGAGCTAACAGATGCTTAAGTTCCTAATCAAACACAGTTCTGTCTGACTCCAAAGCACATCATTTAGTCTCTCTACTACTTTGCTCTTCATAATGTGGTCCTCTTCATGTTGGCCAAGTGAATTTCCCTCCTAATCACACTCCTCGTTGTCCAGCACTAGGATCAGTTGGCTTCCAGATGTGCTTGAGAAGGTCCCCGTTGATGTCTGATGTGTCAGTTTAACCATAAACAGTGCCTCCCAAAACACACACATGCACACACTGTTCCAGGTTAGACAATAAATAATTTGGTCACTTTGACTAGCACCATGATGCCACTAGGTTTCTATGCATAACTAAAACTGATTGGATTTTCTGCTGCTAATAGGAGGAAATGTTAAGTAGGTTTGTTTGGTAGAACCTTGGCTCAGCTTCTAAGAGTGCAATGAATACATAGTCATGCCCTTAATGGGCACAGCAGTGACTATCTCAAGGCCATGTAATGTACCCCAAAATATGTATGCCTCTATACATGCAGTTTCACTCCCTGTAATTTCCCAACCACCTGTTCTGTCTACAAGATTTCCTTAACTCAGGTTCAATGAGAAAATTGAGCCCCCAGGCTCTAAGACAACCATATGCATTTAGGAGAGCAGCAGTTACATGAATCCTGAAGGATCTAAAAAAACAGTAGCTACCAAAATAATTTCGCATGTTCTATAGTTCAAATGAGGAACCTCATTCCGAATTTCTTGGTTACATGACATTTTCAGCATTATATTCTCTGTTGTCACAAAGTTCAGGGCTTCTCTATCTTGACTACATGCTAGAAGGAGCTTGAGGAGCTTGAAAATAATAATGAAGTTCAAGTTACATCCTAAAAATCAGTCTTTCTGGAGTGGGGGCCAGGCATTAGCAGGTGTTAAAAGCTGTCCAAGTGATACCATTGTAATAACCTGATTATTATTTAACAGGGAAAGAGGGAAAGGGAAGACAAAGTAATAAAGGCATGCCATGTATACAGCCTTGGGAAAAAGCTGCCTTCAAAACTTTCCCAGTTTGTTCCCCACTGATTGACGGAAGAAGGGACTAGACAAAGGCAGTTTAGACTCACGCCTAGTAAGGTGGGATGGTGCCTACCTGCTCACCCATCAATCACACCTAAAATCAAGTCAGTGGCCAAGATGGGTGTGGCCACTGCAAGTGTGAGAAACCTGAATATTTAAACTTCCAAACAACGGAATCTCTCTCTCTCTCTCTCTCTCTCACACAACACACACACACACACACACCCCACACACACACCACACACACACACCACAACATATATCTGCCGGGCCCTCTTGGGACTCCTATTGCAGGAGCACGTTCCCCTGTGGCCACATGGCTCATGGCCATGTGGGGCTCCACACATGGACTAACAGACTTTAATTAGCTGCAACATGGAATGGAAGCTCTGGACACTGCCCTTGTTTCTGGCTCTTTTGATCTCCCAGCTGCCCCTCTTTCAGGACTGGCTTGAGGGAAATGGGACATTGGAAACTGAGGAATGTAACTCCATGCCAATAAAATCTTTTACCACCTCTCATCCTCACATGGGGGCTTCTGAAAATTCTTATTTCAGTGGCACCCCAAGAACCCCACAAACAATGGAAGGTTCCCACTGATGTACCCCTCCGGTAGCACAAGGATATTTCAATATGCAGTCAAGGTTGAGAACTACTTCTGTGAATAAACAAATGTGTGGGGAAGCCAGTTGTCAGAGGCACCCAATCTTATACCACTAAATAGATGGGCATGCATCCAAAATTCCCTGTCTATGCAAATTCAAACCTTCAACAATATTCTTCAACTTCCTTTGGGTCTTATGTGCTCATGATCACCTCTGCCTACAGGCTCTGTCATCAACTGTGCTGTTATCAGTTTTTCTTTGGGATTTCAATAATTTGCCCATTCAAATAAGTTCAGATTATGATTGGTTCTAATTATTATTTTTGGCAATGGAGGAGAAATTTATATTTATGGATGCAAATACCTAATGATCACAAATTAGATATTCATCTCCTAAAATATTCTCACCAAGACGCTGCATCTCATCCCATGCAGCCCTCAAGTTTACACCTTCTTACACTCCCCTAACTCCCTCCCTCACCTCTTGGTCTTTCATTTTTATCTCAAGATAAAGTCATGCTTGACCTTACAGAGAAATCTTGCTACAAGTAGAGAGCCATTTCCTAATGCTTACCTTCACTTTTAAGCAAATTATGGAGATATTTTCTCAGAAACAGCCTGACCCTATGAAGAATTCTGGTACTAGTAGCTAATATAATAAAACACTCCCTTTTTATAATTACTAAATAATGAAAAAAAATTATTTTTTAAAATATATTTTATTGATTTTTTACAGAGAGGAAGGGAGAGGGATAGAGAGTTAGAAACATCGATGAGAGAGAAACATCGATCAGCTGCCTCCTGCACACCTCCTACTAGGGATGTGCCTGCAACCAAGGTACATGCCCTTGACCGGAATCGAACCTGAGACCTTTCAGTCCACTGGCCAACGCTCTATCCACTGAGCCAAACCGGTTAGGGCAAGAATAAATTTATTTTAGTATCATGCAATATACTAACTTGAGGCTAGAAAAATGACCAGTTTTTTTACATAATATATAACACATAATAATAAAAAAAAGACCAGTTGCTAATAATATTCTGAGGTTAGATTAACTATTTCTTCTGCAAATACAATTATCTTTAATTGTCTGATTCACATCTTCTTAACTGGTCACAGACTGTGTTTCGGGGGTAATTTGCCTGTTCTATCCCAAATTAGTCTGCTGCTAGTGTTACACATTATGGAAAGAAGATTTAAAGAGGTAATTAGTTCTCTTTCTTTCTGGAAGAACACTTCCCATTTCTTCAGTTAAAAATGGTTCATTTCATGTCAAGATAGAAGCACTATGATCACTGATTATGTGCCATCAAAAATTCTTAGAGGAGTAAAAGGGAAAGATTTCCCTAGAGATCATTTTCCATTTACTGTATAAGGTTAAATAGACTCCCAGATGCTCTGCTGAAATAGACACATCTCAAGAAACACACAAGCAGAAGATGTGCCAGCTGACGTGAGATAAACACTGGGGAGCTGGCAGAGCTCTATTCATGCCAGGAGGACATGTGATCTCATGGCCAACTAGCCTTGTCCACTTAAAACTAGAAAATAGGAGCAAATTAGTTGTCTGTTGAATGAGGAGGATGGGCTGGAACATCAAGAAAATGTCAAGGGAGAACCAGGAGCCTGATATCCCTGCCCTACTAAAATCAAAGTAAATTGATCAATTGCATATCCAATTTTATTTTATTGTTAATATATATTTTTTATTGATTTCAGGGAGTAAGGAAGAGGGAGAGAGATAGAAACATCAGTGATGAAAGAGAATCATGAATCAGCTTCCTCCTGTACACCCCAAACCGGGGATCGGGCCAGCAACCTGGGCATGTGCCCTGATCAGGAATCGAGCCCTAACCTCCTAGTTCATAGGTCAACGCTCAATCACTGAGCCACGCCAGCTAGGCTGCATCTCCAAATTTAGAATTTCAGAACTATATATGCCATTTTCTGAATAAGAGATCTGTTGTTGTTTTTTAAATATATTTTTTATTGATTTCTGAGAGGAAGTGAGAGTTATAGATAGAAACATCAATGATGAGAGAGAATCATTGATTGGCTGCCTCCTGCATGCCCCACAGAAAAATGACCAGTTTTTTTACATAATATATAACACATAATAATAAAAAAAAGACCAGTTGCTAATAATATTCTGAGGTTAGATTAACTATTTCTTCTGCAAATACAATTATCTTTAATTGTCTGATTCACATCTTCTTAACTGGTCACAGACTGTGTTTCGGGGGTAATTTGCCTGTTCTATCCCAAATTAGTCTGCTGCTAGTGTTACACATTATGGAAAGAAGATTTAAAGAGGTAATTAGTTCTCTTTCTTTCTGGAAGAACACTTCCCATTTCTTCAGTTAAAAATGGTTCATTTCATGTCAAGATAGAAGCACTATGATCACTGATTATGTACCATCAAAAATTCTTAGAGGAGTAAAAGGGAAAGATTTCCCTAGAGATCATTTTCCATTTACTGTATAAGGTTAAATAGACTCCCAGATGCTCTGCTGAAATAGACACATCTCAAGAAACACACAAGCAGAAGATGTGCCAGCTGACGTGAGATAAACACTGGGGAGCTGGCAGAGCTCTATTCATGCCAGGAGGACATGTGATCTCATGGCCAACTAGCCTTGTCCACTTAAAACTAGAAAATAGGAGCAAATTAGTTGTCTGTTGAATGAGGAGGATGGGCTGGAACATCAAGAAAATGTCAAGGGAGAACCAGGAGCCTGATATCCCTGCCCTACTAAAATCAAAGTAAATTGATCAATTGCATATCCAATTTTATTTTATTGTTAATATATATTTTTTATTGATTTCAGGGAGTAAGGAAGAGGGAGAGAGATAGAAACATCAGTGATGAAAGAGAATCATGAATCAGCTTCCTCCTGTACACCCCAAACCGGGGATCGGGCCAGCAACCTGGGCATGTGCCCTGATCAGGAATCGAGCCCTAACCTCCTAGTTCATAGGTCAACGCTCAATCACTGAGCCACGCCAGCTGGGCTGCATCTCCAAATTTAGAATTTCAGAACTATATATGCCATTTTCTGAATAAGAGATCTGTTGTTGTTTTTTAAATATATTTTTTATTGATTTCTGAGAGGAAGTGAGAGTTATAGATAGAAACATCAATGATGAGAGAGAATCATTGATTGGCTGCCTCCTGCATGCCCCACACTGGGGATTGAGCCGCAACCTGGGCATGTGTCCTGACGGAATTGAACCATGACCTTCTGGTTCATAGGTCTATGTTCAACCACTGAGCCATACCAGCCAGGCAAGAGGTCTGCTTTTAATGTCAGATTATCCCATTCTATATTGCATTTGAAGGTTACTTTATTATCATGCAAAGATAACTTAGAGTAGTCAATGAATGCCATGGTTTTGATTTGTATATGAAATTAGAAGCTTTATACCAATTTACTGTAGGATGATTTTTCATTACCACTTAAAGTTAATGTGCATTTTACTCCTTTCTCAGTAGGTAAAGAGAAATATAATTTCTCAACCTATTTGTAAAGATCCATCATCATAAAGATGATAAAATTCACACTAATCAGATTTGTAAAGAATTCCACATAATTCATATGAGGCTATTTGGTTAGATTTTTCTTTCTGCTCATTATGCCAACCCAGCCCTCCTGCAACTTTCTGTGAGTTGGTTCTGGAATCCCAAAATGTTACACATTTCCAAAAATAAACAATAATAAAACTCACAGATATAGTACAACTTGCATCACTAGACCTAACTCCTAGGAGTATAGCTACTCAGGAAGGCAGCATTCAGTGTTTGAGAACACAGAGTTGGAGTCAGACAACCTTACTTTATATTCTAGCTCTGCCACTTCCTAGCAATGACTTCCAGCAACTAGAATATCCTCTCCAAGATACATTTTTCCTGTTTTGTGAATATGGAGAATATTACATATCAAAGAATCCTTGTAGGGATTTGATAGGATAGCAGAGGGCCCAAAATGTAGGGAGTGCTCAGTCAATGTAATTAACTTTCATCAATCTTCACTGGAAGACACATAGAGAGAAGCATAACCACACTGCACACTCATACCCATTTTTTTTCTGTGGCATCAAGCTTATCTCCAAGCCGCCCTCAAAATGGTGACAGTCATCAAATAACCAGAGATTTCTAGAGACATTGGGTATATTTCAAAGATCTTTTTCTTTATAAGGCTCTTGCTTCAGTTTCATGAAGAAATTAGCGAGATTTGTGGGGGTATTGACAACCCGCCATACCAGCCAGGCAAGAGGTCTGCTTTTAATGTCAGATTATCCCATTCTATATTGCATTTGAAGGTTACTTTATTATCATGCAAAGATAACTTAGAGTAGTCAATGAATGCCATGGTTTTGATTTGTATATGAAATTAGAAGCTTTATACCAATTTACTGTAGGATGATTTTTCATTACCACTTAAAGTTAATGTGCATTTTACTCCTTTCTCAGTAGGTAAAGAGAAATATAATTTCTCAACCTATTTGTAAAGATCCATCATCATAAAGATGATAAAATTCACACTAATCAGATTTGTAAAGAATTCCACATAATTCATATGAGGCTATTTGGTTAGATTTTTCTTTCTGCTCATTATGCCAACCCAGCCCTCCTGCAACTTTCTGTGAGTTGGTTCTGGAATCCCAAAATGTTACACATTTCCAAAAATAAACAATAATAAAACTCACAGATATAGTACAACTTGCATCACTAGACCTAACTCCTAGGAGTATAGCTACTCAGGAAGGCAGCAGTCAGTGTTTGAGAACACAGAGTTGGAGTCAGACAACCTTACTTTATATTCTAGCTCTGCCACTTCCTAGCAATGACTTCCAGCAACTAGAATATCCTCTCCAAGATACATTTTTCCTGTTTTGTGAATATGGAGAATATTACATATCAAAGAATCCTTGTAGGGATTTGATAGGATAGCAGAGGGCCCAAAATGTAGGGAGTGCTCAGTCAATGTAATTACTTTCATCAATCTTCACAGGAAGACACTTAGAGAGAAGCATAACCACACTGCACACTCATACCCATTTTTTTTTTCCTGTGGCATCAAACTTATCTCCAAGCCGCCCTCAAAATGGTGACAGTCGTCAAATAACCAGAGATTTCTAGAGATACCGCCATCTTGACTGGCAGTTAATTTGCATATCGCTCTGATTAGCCAATGGGAAGGGTAGCGGTCATACACTAATTACCATTTTTCTCTTTTATTAGATAGGATGGACAAAAAGCCCAAAACTAAAGATTCCAGCCACTTGTGAACAACAAAATGGACATATCTCCCTAATCCTGCCTTTGAAACATCATCAAGCTGCTCTGTGGATTTCTGAAAATTTTTCCCACCTGCAAGAGAGTTGAGAAAATATTAAAAATTAATAACCTTAGAGATGGATTAGAGAGAGATAAAAACAAAACAAAAGTCAAGTTAGCTCGAAATGATGTTAGCAGACCCATTTTAGGTGTTTTATTAAATTAATAAAAGCATGCCACAGTTTTACTCATATTTCTAAGTGACCAATCTAAGAGTTCCTTAAATCTCTTCTGCATGATTATATAGGGATACAAAGATTTATTTCCCATTCATAAAATGGTTACATCTTTTGTTAACTTTCTGACAAATACAGCAATTTTGACACAGCTAATAACCCAGCCATTGTTTACCTGAAGAAAACTCCAAAGTACATGAGCTTTTACTCTATTCAAACAAGAGATGATATAGTGTTGCTGAAGATGAAAAATAATAGAGAAATGGGTAACAAGCTGATGCCTGCACTATGGGAGCCTTTGATAAATAGTCACACCTTCACAATGTAATTGAAGAAAGAGTGAGAAGGAATGAGAACAGGAGTGAGGGGTGGTGAGGAGAGCAGAGAGAAAGGGAGAGGGAGAGAATGAAAAAGAGAAACACACACACACACACACATACACACACAGATTATACTGTATAAACAGCACAAGAATCTGATGAAGAATGGCCCTTTCTTTTCTGAGAGCTTTGATTATTGAGAGTACAGGGCACTATCGTTCCCAGGAAGACCTACCACAGCCTCCCTATTCGACCTAAAGCAGAGTTTCCTCACTGAGATCCCTACCAGCAGTTTGTGCTGTAGAACTCAGCCCAACACATCAGAGTCACTGGAGTTTTTGTCACAACAAAACTGGGTCAGAGGTTCACCTCATTAGGAGGATCATCTTCCTAAAATCAAACTACATCAAAACTTTATCTTAGACAGAAAGGTATACCAACGATAACAGTAAACAACTGCACTACCAGTAGTTCTACTGCTGAAGCACATGTGTGAAGGAGGGGTAAACACTGGGACACCAAGCAGGAAATCAAGCATTTGTTTAATCTGCATATTTATTGCAATTTATTTTTTATTTATGAGGAAGATAGCACAGAATCTTGCTTGAAAATGAATTTAGTGAGTTAACGAAATTCAATAAATTTAAAATCTAGGTATTTAAGCCAATTTCTGCTAATACTAAACTTGTTCTATAATCCTTGAACTGTGTTTGTTGTTTCGAGACCTCCTTCAGACACAACTTCATCTCAATCTCAGACAAGCTTTTCAGTCATAATAAAATAAACATAAATAATTTTTAAAACTATTATTTCTAAGACACATTTTACAATTTCATTATTTAATCCTTACAACATCACTAGATGAGGTAGATTTTATCCTCATTGTACCAGTGAGGAAACGGAGACCCCCACATTTTTTTATAAGTAATATATTTAATCTCACATAGGACATCCTATAATAAGACTTGCATGAATACTAATCCCTTTCTCTACATAGTATTTGTGGCCTTTTTCAAAAAATGGGAATTCAATTAAACAGAAAGGACTGGTGATTTGGCAGATGAGCTGGATAATCACACCTTGAAGATCAGAAAACACAGGCTGGTTTAAAGAGTAGTGAGTTGAGGCCCTGGGAACTGAACCCAGGACAGGAGCCTCAGAAGCCAGGTGTTGGATCTAGACAGGTACCATGGACTAGAAACAATTAAATCCCACAGACCACCAAGTATGAGCCTGCCTTTTGATGAAATCAGATGTACTGGCTTGATATAAAGAGGGAAGACACTCCATAACCATGGAATGCCACTCCATGAGAATGAGGCAGAAAGAATCTTATCTTTTGTAATGTCCAGACTTGAAGTGAAGGTGAAGAAGGACTCAGTAGAGAATTTAAGGGAATTGAGATCAGTTCTGGATTGGTTGCTGCTGCTGAGTCAGAAATGGGAGGGGCAGGATTGACTAGGGACTGGGTGACACACCCAGGACAGCTCAATAGTTGTATACACCAGCAATAGAAGAAAAGAGCCAAGTGGGTATGTTCAACAGTTGTATACACCAGTAATGGATGAAAAGAGCCAAGTGGGGATTGGGCTTTATTGATAGGAAAGTAGGGGTTGTTATGGCAACCTTTAGCCACTGCCAAGACTTGGGAGTCACAGCATTTCCTGCTCACTTTGCAACTTGATCTGAGTCTGTATTCTCAGCTGCATTCCCTATAGGCCTACTTTCTTTCCTTTCCAGTCCAGTAGCTGATTTCCATGAGTTGCAGATGATGGGTTGGACCATAACTGTGGCTTAAACTTTAGCTTTTTAGGTCTACAAATTATACGTTTTAGATTCCATTAGGAAATATTGATGATTACAACCAAAATGCTGATTTAATATTTTATCATCCAACATAATAAAACCCTAATATGCAAATCAATCGAACAGTGGAAGGACCAGTGAATGACCAGTAGCTATGATGTGCACTGACCACCAGGGGGCAGACGCTAAACGCAGGAGCTGCCCCCTGGTGGTCAGTGCGCTCCCACAGGGGGAGCGCCGCTCAGCCAGAAGCCGGGCCCACAGCTGGCAAG
>NW_005371371.1:4636105-4638215 GCF_000412655.1 Myotis brandtii | reverse complement strand
ACACACACACACACACACATACACACACAGATTATACTGTATAAACAGCACAAGAATCTGATGAAGAATGGCCCTTTCTTTTCTGAGAGCTTTGATTATTGAGAGTACAGGGCACTATCGTTCCCAGGAAGACCTACCACAGCCTCCCTATTCGACCTAAAGCAGAGTTTCCTCACTGAGATCCCTACCAGCAGTTTGTGCTGTAGAACTCAGCCCAACACATCAGAATCACTGGAGTTTTTGTCACAACAAAACTGGGTCAGAGGTTCACCTCATTAGGAGGATCATCTTCCTAAAATCAAACTACATCAAAACTTTATCTTAGACAGAAAGGTATACCAACGATAACAGTAAACAACTGCACTACCAGTAGTTCTACTGCTGAAGCACATGTGTGAAGGAGGGGTAAACACTGGGACACCAAGCAGGAAATCAAGCATTTGTTTAATCTGCATATTTATTGCAATTTATTTTTTATTTATGAGGAAGATAGCACAGAATCTTGCTTGAAAATGAATTTTAGTGAGTTAACGAAATTCAATAAATTTAAAATCTAGGTATTTAAGCCAATTTCTGCTAATACTAAACTTGTTCTATAATCCTTGAACTGTGTTTGTTGTTTCGAGACCTCCTTCAGACACAACTTCATCTCAATCTCAGACAAGCTTTTCAGTCATAATAAAATAAACAACTGCCGTTGTCTTCAACCAATGCAACCAAGTCACCAAATTGTAACATGCCATCTAACCTCAGATAGATGTTACCTAAAAGGGCCCTTGCCAACACCCAAATCAATGTTTTAAAAATTGTGTAGGAGAGTCTGTTATGACTCCCTTCAAGTATTTAGTTTTGTATAATTTTCCATTTTAACCAAATCCCAGGAAACTCATTCTATTAAAAAAATATGAGGCTGTTGCTCCTTGGATAATTTCTGTCAGAGACAGAAATTTTGATATCTGACAATATTGATATATTTCATTATTAATTCAATCATCAGAAGATGAGATAGTCAGAGGAGACATAATTTTCCTGAAGTAAATAAGTCAGTTATTATGAAATTGTTCTTCTGTACAATTAGGTTAGATCTAGAAAGAAATTTAACCTGAGGTAAATTAAGGAAATGTATAGATCACTGCAGTTTATGCATAACCAGATAACCACAGAAGAGGAGATCTAAGAGGTTTCTAGATCAACATCCTCTGGTTATAGAGGAGGCTTCAGAAGTATATTTTGAAGCTCTAAAAAGTGTTGACTAATTTCTATCTTTATATGTTTTTGCATTAAAACTCTACCCTTATTCAATACCAGTGGAGTACCCTAGCTATTTCAGATTTAGCTTGAAGTAAACTGAGTGAATCTTTGTTACAAGTTTCATTCTAAATAATTGTATACATTAAACAAGAGAGTCAAATCTTTTCCTGGTAATGCCTTTGATCCTATCTATAAGTTATTCATTTTTCTTCAAAATGTGCTGATCTTCTTAAGAGAATTCTTTGGGGTAATTTGGAAATATTTATTTATTTTCTTTAGAGCAATCAAAATACAGCTAATATTTTTAAAGCATAAATGACTTTAAATTTTTAAATATAAATATTTAAGTTATTTCCCTTATAACATATTCCTAAAACAAATCATCACTTTTTTTAATCAGTTTTTTTTCTCTTGATGTATCAGTTTAATTTTTTTTAATGTTATAGAAACAAGTCCAACACTGGAATGAGTGAGACTGTGGTTGGAATTGGGCAGCAATTGGAGTTAGTAGTTTGGAGTCAGAAGAGTAAGTGGTATCATGGAAAGGAATAAATAATTTTTAAAACTATTATTTCTAAGACACATTTTACAATTTCATTATTTAATCCTTACAACATCACTAGATGAGGTAGATTTTATCCTCATTGTACCAGTGAGGAAACGGAGACCCCCACATTTTTTTATAAGTAATACTAGGGGCCCGGTGCACAAAAATTTGTGCACTGGGGAGGGGGTTCCCTCAGCCCAGCTTGCCCCCTATCACATACTGGGAGCCCTAGGGGATGTCCTACTACCTGCTCCCTGCTCCCCTTGGGGAGTGGGCCTAAGCCACAGTCTGGCCACCCTTTGTGGGAGTCGA
>NW_005371371.1:4566747-4636087 GCF_000412655.1 Myotis brandtii | reverse complement strand
GGGCCCAGGCCTAAAGCCTCAGGCCGAGGCTTTAGGCCTGGGCCAGGGCACCCTCAGCTCCCGCCGCAGCCACTGCCGCTGCTGCCGCCGCCACCTCCGCAGAAGATCGCTGGCTGGCTCCTCCCCGGTTCCCACTGCAGCCAATCGCTGGCTGGCTCCTCCCTGACCCAGGCCTAAAGTCTCAGTCTGTGGCTTGGAGCCGACATATGCAAATTAGCCACCATCTTGGTTGTCAGTTAATTTGCATATACTCACTGATTAGCCAATGAAAAGGGTAGCGGTCATACGCCAATTACCGTGTTTCTCTTTTATTAGTGTAGATATCCAATCTCACATAGGACATCCTATAATAAGACTTGCATGAATACTAATCCTTTTCTCTACATAGTATTTGTGGCCTTTTTCAAAAAATGGGAATTCAATTAAACAGAAAGGACTGGTGATTTGGCAGATGAGCTGGATAATCACACCTTGAAGATCAGAAAACACAGGCTGGTTTAAAGAGTAGTGAGTTGAGGCCCTGGGAACTGAACCCAGGACAGGAGCCTCAGAAGCCAGGTGTTGGATCTAGACAGGCACCATGGACTAAAAACAATTAAATCCCACAGACCACCAAGTATGAGCCTGCCTTTTGATGAAATCAGATGTACTGGCTTGATATAAAGAGGGAAGACACTCCATAACCATGGAATGCCACTCCATGAGAATGAGGCAGAAAGAATCTTATCTTTTGTAATGTCCAGACTTGAAGTGAAGGTGAAGAAGGACTCAGTAGAGAATTTAAGGGAATTGAGATCAGTTCTGGATTGGTTGCTGCTGCTGAGTCAGAAATGGGAGGGGCAGGATTGACTAGGGACTGGGTGACACACCCAGGACAGCTCAATAGTTGTATACACCAGCAATAGAAGAAAAGAGCCAAGTGGGTATGTTCAACAGTTGTATACACCAGTAATGGATGAAAAGAGCCAAGTGGGTATGGGGCTTTATTGATAGGAAAGTAGGGGTTGTTATGGCAACCTTTAGCCACTGCCAAGACTTGGGAGTCACAGCATTTCCTGCTCACTTTGCAACTTGATCTGAGTCTGTATTCTCAGCTGCATTCCCTATAGGCCTACTTTCTTTCCTTTCCAGTCCAGTAGCTGATTTCCATGAGTTGCAGATGATGGGTTGGACCATAACTGTGGCTTAAACTTTAGCTTTTTAGGTCTACAAATTATACGTTTTAGATTCCATTAGGAAATATTGATGATTACAACCAAAATGCTGATTTAATATTTTATCATCCTACATAATAAAACCCTAATATGCAAATCAATCGAACAGTGGAAGGACCAGTGAATGACCAGTAGCTATGATGTGCACTGACCCCCAGGGGGCAGACGCTAAACGCAGGAGCTGCCCCCTGGTGGTCAGTGCGCTCCCACAGGGGGAGCGCCGCTCAGCCAGAAGCCGGGCCCACAGCTGGCAAGCACAGCAGCATTGGCGGGAGCCTCTCCCACCTCCGTTGCAGGCAGGTGGTAAGAAGCGAGGGGTCCTGGACTGCGAGAGCCCCGGACTGTGAGAGAAATGTCTGACTGCCAGCTTAGTGGACATCCCTCGAGGGGTCCCAGACTGCGATAGGGCACAGGCCATGCTAAGTGACCCACCCCCTTAGTGCACAAATTTCATGCACCAGGCCTCTAGTTAGAAATAAAGCTATTCATAAATTGGACAACATGACTTCTGCAGGCAGAACTATATGGTAAGGTTTATCATAATTAGAATCTTGCATTGTGAACATAGAATGAATAAAGTCGTATGCAAGGATGGGAATATTTATGGCACCAGGTGACATAGCCTGGTGAGTTCATCTTAGCCTAGGCAGAGCACAGACGGTGGATCAGATTGCCTGTTTTGAAATTTTGGCTCCACTACTATGTGACCTTGAATAACTTACTTAACTTCTCTCAGATTTCTCACATGTGAAGTAGGTATGATAATCTTCATAGGGTTATCAGGAGGATTCAATAAAATAGGTGTAGTATCTAGTACAAAATCTGGTATAGAATTATATTGGCTGTTCTTCTTATTCTCATTACTAGTGTTATTACTATACATTTACAATTCTGATCAGCTTCTATCTTGGCTTATTCTGATGGACATTTCCAATGTGCGTGTGGGTGTGTGTGTGTGTCTCTGTGTGTGTGTGTGTGTATGTGTGTGTGTGTGTTCACGTGATTCTCATTTTACTAAGTTTTCTGGCTCACCAATCTTTCTTCTAATTAACAATTTAACTTTAAAAATATTTCAATTTGGTAAAAATAAAGTGTTATAAAGTCTTATTGGCCTGGAAGACTTTTTTAGAGGCAATTTTGAAACTCTCTGCTCTAATTATATGCTTATGTTCTCTATAGTTTACCTATTACTGGGGAGCTATGTTTTCAGGTTCTCAGGAAGAGGTGATAATGGGCTGGTCTGAGTAATTTGGGACAGTTCTTGGTTTGAGGAAACCCATCTTTTCATCTACTTAACATTTTTTGCTGTTTAAAATTATTGTTCTTTGTACAGTTTCATTTACATCTAAATCATCAGGTCTGATTTACATCTGTTTTAATTGTTGGGCTTCAGTTTAAGATTTATTTATAGGAAAAACTCAACCAATCAGACATTTAAAAACTAGTGATCAAAAACATGTTTCTGTGATATACATGTATGTATATGGAAATGTTGTTGTATGAGAGGTTCTGCCTAAATAAGAATTGGGTAAATGCTTTCTGTGTTCAAGGTTTGTTCTATATTTCTCTGGCTTGAGAAAGTTACATCTGCATTGGGCGATTCTAAAACCTAAAGGGCACACTTTCTTTACTTGTACAGCAGTAAAACTATCAGCCAGGCTAAGAGTCAGGAGACCTGGGTTTAAGTCCCTATTCATTCACTAACTAGATGTAGAAATTGAACCAGTTCATTCAACCATAGTTTCTTTCTCATTAAGAAAAAAAAAAATGGATTAGAAAATTGGCTCAGGGCATTGTTTCTCAACCTTGTTGAATATAAAAAAAAACTTTTTACAGTAAAAAATAATAAATTACTTGAATGATTATAATTGTAGTTTTCAAGAAATACTGATTGAGAAATATGTAATAAAAAAGCTGTTTTGAACTTAAAAAATAAATAAAAGCTAAAGGGCACAAAACATCAGTAACCAAGTTTTAATGTATCCTTCCTTGTCTCTTATACAAATTGCTTAACACAAACAATGTCATACAAGAATGAGAGAAGTGCATCTTGACTCAGCAAATGGGGAAACCAGTGTAGGGTTGGGGCCCAATCCTTAGGAAAGATACAAATGTCCCTCTGAGTCACTTTTTGCTACTCTAAGAGCCATGGTTGCAGCCTGTACAAGAACCACAGGTCAGCTGCTATAGCACAAGGCACATTTAATTTGAAAATTTGAAAGCAGAAATGAAGAGAGCAGAAATATATATGTTAAGTAATTTTTCCATTTCTCTCAGCAGTAAAGAGTCCTCATCCATGATATCCATTCTATCTCCTATTTTTTTTTTTGAGAACTAAAAGAAATCAATGGTCAAATCCTGTTGATATTGCCAACATAGAAACCTTCCTCCTTCCCTCATCACCTTTCTCCTCCTGAGACCCCAATCATTTTTTAAAAACATATAAATATTTTATTGATTTTTTACAGAGAGGAAGGGAGAGGGATAGAGAGTGAGAAACATCGATGGGAGAGAAACATTGAACAGGTGTTTTCTTTACACCTCCCACTGGGGATGTGCCCGCAACCAAGGTACATGCCCCTGACTGGAATCGAACCTGGGACCCTCCAGTCTGCAGGCCAATGCTCTATCCACTGAGCCAAACCGGTTAGGGCCCAACCATTTCTTAACCATAAGATCCCTGAGGCCACCTAATAATCTCACTCCAACTTTTTATTTTGAAATTAAGGCATCAATACATGTTCACCTAAGCAATAATCTTTCCCAAATCTACCTTAGTTCATGATACTCAACTGTTTATCAATGTGGGATAATCTTAGACTCTCACAGGCATTGGTTCTTATCAGTGCAGTTTACTAGCTATATGGCAACTCTAAAACTCAGTTTTCTCACCTATAAAGGAAGGATCATACCCAATTCCCAGGTGGTTATGAGGACCAGATGTTACAATAAATGTGTTTGCCATGCAGATATTTAATAAAAACCCAATAAACTTCATTTACATTCTAGAAAAATGGCAAGTTAAAAACAACCAATTTGGTAAATAGGATGCCAAACAACATATTTTATTTCACATTATGTGAAAATGTTTTAATGGCTGTCAACTGAGAGGTCATTTTATTTAAAAAAGGCAATTTCATATTCTGTAATTTTTCTGACTAGGAAGTAGAGTCCAAAGAACATTATCCATCTAGTGTCAAAGCCCACAGCTACTAAGTTCTTCTAGCCACAGAGCCTGCAGCATCAGGACCTTACAAGTGCAGCCATTGTTCAAATGCCATGGGCTCCCTGCATTTGACCTTGCCTTGCTGCACTTAAGAGATGTTGGTATGTGTGTGTTACAGCCAGCAGCCTTTAAAAGACTTCTTATATATAAATCTTTTAGTTCTGAGAAACTGTAGACTGCTCTTTGAAATATGGGGCGATTCTGACCCTCTGTCTTCTGCTTACCTCCTGCCAGTCCCCCTGGGCTTGAAATTGCTCCCTACCTTTCTCATACAGTATTTATTAGCCCATCTCCTAACCCCCCAGTCAGCCTTCCTATTTTTCCCTGAGTTCTACAGTTACTTTGGCTCTATCCACTGAGCCAAACCGGTTTTGGCTACTGTTACTTTATGTCTTGGCCCCACCTTACACATCACCAGCTCCATCTTGTCATGGGGCCATGTCCACCAATGTCAACCAATTTCCATTCACTATGTGACAACAATTGGAACTAAGTTAATAAAAAAAAATATCATGCAGATATATTAAAGAGGAAATGTGAATTTTCAACAGTGTTCTCTTTCCAGTAATTTAACCTAAGGAAAAATACCAGTTTCAGGAATTCTAGTCACATGACCTGGAAGTTAAAGGAGACAATTTTTGACAATTGGCATCTTGGATCATTTTACTCTACCTCAGCATAGATTTGGCATTGTCTATGGAAGTGGTGAAATAGAATACTTATATAATATTTACATGGGAGAATGTGTCCAAGATGGATCATGTAGTAGATTGGCGGTCATACCCATGTGCACACATTTGCATTTTCTTTATGTACTTTCATATGCATTACAGATTCATTCAATCATTGTAGAAACATACAATGAGTTGTTTTAGGTGACAAGGAATTTAAGACTCTACAATGGACTCTCACGTGTGTATATAAAAAGCCCTGGAATTGTTTTTGAAAATTAAGTGTCTAAAAGTGCCACAGTGGACTTCCATGTTAGAGTCCCAAATAAATAATATTATCATGTCCTACTTGTGGTTCACATAAGCATTGTGATAGGAGCTGCAGGGCTGTTCCTGGCTGTCCTCTGAATTTCGCCTAACTATCTGCAGAGCAGAACTGTACCGTCAGAACATCACAGGGGTAGTGGCAGGATCCGGAGGATGGGTTGGGAAGCAGGTGAAACTGGAACAAGAACTGGTTGGGAAATTTCCTTATTGTCTAAATTAGGGAAGAAAGCCTGACCTAGATTATTGACAATGAAGTATAAAGAATAAAATGGATGAGAAAGGAAGAGGTAACATTGTCAAGGGTGTATTAAAGGACGAAAGAGATAAAGGAATTTAAAGTGACTGGGGAGTTTCAAGCAAGAAGACGAGTAACATATAACAAAGACTTTTTAAAAAAAAGTCTAGGAAGGCAATGCCCAAGCAGGTTTGCAGAAGTAGGAAAGAGAAACTTGATTTTCAACCTGTTGCTAGGTGCTGGGGGAACATGAGGTCAGGACATCAATCTGGCTGTGCAGCCCAGAAGAGAGATGAGGTCTAGAAATGTAGGTTAACGAGCAAAGCTGTGTGTAATAATAATAATAGCCAACATCTATACAGCTCTTACTATGTGTCAGAGCCTATTCTCAGGCCTTTAAATATAGTAACTACTCTTATCATCACAACAACCTATGTGGTAGATCTCATTATATTCCAAATTTTACATACACATAAACAGAGACACATAGAGGTTAGATGCCTTGCCTAGAATTACACAGCTAGTAAGTAGGCAGAGCAGACTGCCGCCTATGGCTACTCTCTCATTCACTATGGTACCTTGGCCACTTTGGCACCAACAGTTTTCTTCAGAATGTTTGTCCAGGAGGAGGTGGGGTTGAGAGATAGTGATTGCAGGGGGACGTAAATAAGGTAAGAGATTAAAAGATGACATAAAAATGGCATACTTCCTCCCATTCGCCCTCACTGGACTCCAAGCCCAGTTGCTGCATTCTAGTTAGCAACATTCTAAATAGGATCTACATCTAAGACTTCATTCTCAGGTGCAACATGATAGATGATATTATTAAGAAGACAGTATAGCCGGAAGATAAATCTTTAAGAACACCTACATTTTTTAGGACTGGTGAGGGCAAAGCAAATGAGAAAGACAGAGGAGGAATAATTAGAAAGGATGTGAAGAAAAAAAAGACAGGGCTAATCACAAAGCCCAGAGACTGAGAAAACCCAGGAGGAAAAGGGGACTCTGGCCAGTGTTTGAGAGAGAAGAAAGGGGGCGGGGATATGGTGAGGACCAATAAGAGAACTGCACATAGGCATTTGAAAGATTTGATTTGTACGCAGATTTTAATAGAGCCCTTTCTGCAGTTTGATTCAGGAAACCCAACTTCAAGGGCATGAAATACAGGAGTAAGATTAGATGAAGGAAGCATTCAGTTTAAACTGCTTCCCAGAGCAATCTGGGGTGTGGGATTGATGAGGCGACACAGTATTTTTAACGCAGGGAGAGGGGAATAGAAGTCAAAAAGGCCATATGTAAGGCATCGTAGAGATGCCACAGGTCAATTCCTCAGGCTCTGTGGCCTGAATTGGCTTAAAATTGATAATTGAAGTGGGACTAGGCACTGCCGAGGAACCCTATTTGTTGCCAGTCTCATTAGGCATCACTAATAGTTATAAACAGATAATTTGCAAGAAGATGAAAGAATCCAAATTCATGTTGCCAATGCTAAATATTTAACTAATGGAAAATATAGGCTTTGAATTGACTGTGAAAACCTCAAGCGATGAGCTAAATTTTAACTACTTTGTGCCCCGGAGAAGATGTTTCAGTTCCTGGCTGTACCAGATGGGGTGTGAGTCACAGCACAGGAAATGACACTGGATTTCACATTATTTTGCTTACACAAAGGATGTGGACCTTCTGAAACCAGTTGCCCTGTAGATGAAATAAAAACCCAAAGGGAGGCAATTAGGACAACTGTGCTCCGCTGAGCCTACGGTGAGCAAGGAATGCAGGCTGTGTCCGAGCTCTGTGGCAGAACACCAGAGATGGCAGGATCCTGCCAGCGCCAACAGGTGGAAATGTCTGTCTTCTTCTTCTGCCGGATGCAGAGGCCAGATGTGAGGACCCCTGCGTGAGGTTTATATAACCCTGCAGACTCATCGGTCTGGGGAGCAGGTCTGGGACGGCTGTGAGCTAATTAGGTTCTCCCGATCGCCCCTGCTATTGGTCATACTGTGAGTGTCTAAAGATTTCTTCTTTTGAAGCACACAGGCTGGATTAGGTGAATTTAAAGATTTATAATATCATATTGTGTCTTGATCACTGAGGGGCTGTAATCCTCAGAACCAACAGCACTTATTAAGCCGAGAGAGAGAGAGAGAGAGAGAGAGAGAGAGAGAGAGAGAGTTAGTTAAGTGGGCTTTACAAAATGACAGGAAATAGTGTCATTTTAAATATTGGTGCGACAAGGAGCATATTTGATAGATGCTCAGGATATTTTAGCCCATCTTCTCTTTCCTCCAGCATTTTTATTCACTGTCCTCCTCCCTGTTTTTCTCACGCTGCTTTACACCTGAACAGACCTCTCTTACCTAGAAAAATCATTTCTCTATTAACATAATTGATCTCCCTGGTTTCTGATCAATTTCTTTCTTAAATAAGTTGTGCACGATTCCTTCTAATTTTCCTTTATCTTTATATTCCCCATTACTTAAATGGAATCCTAATGCTCAACAAATATAGTGTCAAAGTTCAAAAGTAAACTTACTTGTACAACAGAGTGGACAGTCTTCAGCTTTCATTTGGTGTGCTAACTGCAGAGACAGGATATGAATTTCACCCATCCTGCTTGCTTGCTTTTTTTCTACTTTATTTGTTTTCCTGATCTCTCTCTCTCTCTCTCTCTCTCTCTCTCTCTCTCTCTCTCTCTCTCTCTCCCTCCCCTTCCCCTATCCCCTGCTAATATATAAGAGGGGCATGAAAACTATACACATCAGCTACAGTCCAACAAAAGTTAAATCAGGTGCCTGCTACCTGCTGCCTGACATGGAACTCAGGGGACCAGAGAGACAAAGCAGACCATGAAGATCCTCCAGACCAAGAAAATTCCTGCAAATATTGAGTAATAGCTACTCACCTGTACCTTATCATTTACCCATACCATAAAAGAAAAACACAAGCCCCCCCAATATACTTTGTAAGAGTTAAAGTTAATCCCAACATTTTTCTGCTCTGCATTTCCCCGTATCCACAATGTTCTAGAGAAATTACAAACTGATATTAGCTCAATCTCAAGAGATGGTTGGGTCTCCCTTCCTTTTCTTTTGAAGAAAGCCTGCCACTCTATCCATGGAGTGGCATTTCCTGCTTGTCCTCCCTGTTCAATAAAACCTGCTTTTCTGCTTTAGCTTCTTGTTTGGATTACGGCTTGAATTCTTGAGCAAAGCCAAGAGCGCTTTCAGCTTGGGACTTGAATCTCCACTGGACCTCACCCCTCCAGCATCATGGCCATATCTATCTTTCTATCATGCATAAATGCATTTTATTTCATTGACCTCCTTGCTGCCTTCTCCTCTTCCTTCTCCCATGTTTCCTGACTCAGCTCTTTGTTCCTTGCCCAGGACTCCTCATTAGTCTCTTTTTTACACCTATTTCTCATGCTCTAGAATTCCTCTTCCTTCTCCCATGTTTCCTGACTCAGCTCTTTGCTCCTTGCCCAGGACTCCTCATTAGTCTCTTTTTCACACCTATTTCTCATGCAGGTTTGATAAATAGGAAAAGATTTTCATTAGTCAACAGAGCCAAATATCAACAGTACAACGATTGAAATTTCTTTTGAGAGCCAAGTTTTTTAAACTTAAACTATATAGGTAGGTACATTGTTATTAACTTAATTAGGGTACTCCTAAGGCTTAGGAAGAGCCACACTCAAGGGGCCAAAGAGCCGCATGTGGCTCACGAGCCGCAGTTTGCTGACCACGGCTCTAGATTCATGGTGTTCCGTGAGGTCCGAAAGGTTGGCGACCTCTGGTTTAAGGAAACGTTTGGAGCAGCGGTTGCTCACCAGTGGTGGTCCGTCAGGTCGGCAAGGTTGGCGACCTCTGCTCTAGCAGGGAGAACAGTAGTGGCCCACAGGCCACATTGGTCTTCACTTGTTTGGCCTGCAAGCTTCACGTCACACCAGGGCATGATGTTTGAATGGGGAGGTTTTTGACACTGACTTCCACTGAAAACGTGGAAAGCCTGGAAATATTTCTACCCCCCAACCAGCTGCACAGCATTTTTCTGGATGGAACCTGATCTCCACGGCTCACTCCAGAGCTCCCTGCTGGAGGCTGTCTACCATTCAGACCACTTTCCTGGGCCCACAGACCCTTCCTCGTGACCACTGTTGTTATTGTTGTTAGCCAGGAGTTAAATCTTTTTGTCAGTAACCGAATGAAAGAAAGATACTCATGCATTATCTGTGATATGTTAGGTCTAGCTAGTGAAAAATTTTAGTAAATCAAACTAAAGTGAAATGGAAATGTTTTTAATAATCCATTTTTGTTTATCCAGAAATATAACTTACTGTCTCTTAGTTATATATTAAGTGCTTAAATGTTAGTTTATTAAGAATCATAAATAAAATGAGTCACCTCAAAAATCCTATAACTGAACAACTATTGCCTTATTTTTTAAAAAATAAACCTATTTTTAGAAGAGTTTTAGGTTTATAACAAAATCGGGTGGGAAGTACAGAGGTTTCCCACATACCCTCTGCACCCACACACTCATAGCCTCCACCTTATCAATATTCCCCACCAAGCGATACATTTGTTACAACTGATGAACCTCCATTGCCACATCATAATCACACTTTACACTAGGGTTCACTCTTGGTGTTGCACACTCTTGGGGTTTCTACAAATGTAGAATGGTATCTGTCCACTATTATGGTATCATACAGAATAGTTTCAACCCTAAAAAGCCTCTGTACTCCACCTGTGCATCTCTCCCTCCCTTCTAGCCCCTAGCAACCACTGATCCTTTCTTTCTCCATAGTTTTGGCTTTTCCAGAATGTTACAAAGTCGGAATCACACAGTCTTTTCAGACTGACTTCTTCATCTAATAATATGTATTTAAGATCTCTCCCTGTCTTTTCATAGCTTCATAGCTTATTTCTTTTTAGCTCTGAATAATGTTCAATTGCCTGGATGTTTAATTACCCACTCACCCACTGAAGGACATCTTGGTTGCTTCCAAGTTTTGGCAATTATAAGTAAAGTTTCTATAAACATCCGCACATAGCTTTTTGAGTAGACAAAGTTTTCATCTCATTTGGGTAAATACCTAAGAGCACAACTACTGGAATGGCTCACCTTGTTTCTTCAGTGCTCTCTTTTTAAAGGCAGGATTGTCAAAAGGCATGACAGTGGGTTAGGGAACCTGTGGGGACCTTCTTCATTGCCACAGGCAGGAAAAAAAAAGCCATGTCAAAGGGGGAAAAGGGCAGCCTGGAATTGAAATTTGTCGAGTTAGGGCTTTCTCTCACCTAACACCACAGTCCCTGTTTACTGTAAAAACAAAAACAAAGATATTTTCCAGCTAAAGTGAAACACATAAAAGTGAAAGCAATGGTGAACATTTAGAACACAGAATTACCCAGATTTTAACACCTATGACATTTATCATTACTTTTTCAGAATTTATTTATTATCTAAGTAATCTAACCACTTAAGAAATCATTACTTCGGGCCAGTAGGAATCACCTAAATAAATCATACGACATCTACATGGAACTCTCTTCCTAGCCCAGTCAGTTTAATAAAATATTTAGGGATTCTAAACAATATTTCCTGGCTCTTCATCAGACTCTCCTTACCTAGTGTACAAATGGGGAAACTCTGTCTACCATTTGTGATTTCACAATAGGAGGGTTTTTGTTTGTTTGTTTTTTCCACTGATTATATACAATGTCTTGTGAGATTTGATCATCTGTCACAGTCTCAGATTTCTTACCAGTTTTATTTCAGCAAGATGAAACAAAACATCTCTGTGCTCAGAAGTTGTTACCTCTTACACAGATGACACATGTGAGAAATCTCCTCTCGTGCTGATATTTTTAAAAAAATGATATTAAAATCACGATAAGTTCTAGGAAAAGGTATTATCTAATTAAAAAGATAAGATTTGAGAGATATAAATCTAAAAAAAGTCATAAAATAAGATTATATAGGTTCCCTACCCCATTGAGAAGCTGTATAAATCAATGTCTTTATTTAATCCAGGAGTTTAAATGTTAAGCTTTACATGGCATCATGTGAGAGCATAAGGCCACTATCAGAAAGGAGACATGTAGAAAAATCAGTACTCAAATCAGTAGAATGAGTGTTTTCATACTTAGTTTTTCCACTAAAGTTGAATAAATCCTGCTTTAATGATAAAGAAGTTTATATCCCAACAATTTGATGGTATGATTTAAAGTAAAACTTCTCCATGAGGCAATGGCACATTTAAGATATCCAAAGATTAGCTTCAGGAGGGACATTCAAAACATTTTATCTAAATGCCTAATTTTACTGGTGAAAAGCTAAAACCTGCAATGGTTTACCCATGGTCACCCCATTAAACAGTTACGACCCAGACCAAAACAAGTACTCCTCAATGGGCCTGTGAGAAATACCACATGCAAAATCAGGAGAGAGTGAAAGAACATGGAGAGTTCTTAGGTCACATGAATATTGTCATTAACTTAAATCATGAGATAATGTGTTAATCTGCAAACACGTGCTGAGCCCAGGAATGTGTGGCAGGCAGGAGAGAAGCAGAAAGGGATTCTATTCTTTAACTTGAACAATTACTAGAATAAAACTTTATGGTTTAGACTCAGAGAATATTCCATTTGTCTTCCTGGTAACTACATCTTTCTAGGCTAAGGTAAAATAAAAACATGTGCATGTTTTTGAACACTCTGCAATTTATTTATTGCTCAAAGCTAAATGGACAATTGAGGATAATAAGAAGAGATGTGAACAGAAATCTAAACTAGTCTTTTAGAACAAATGCTATAACGTTTGTTTGGGTTAAGAAAGCCAAACAAGTAAACACTTTGAAGGCATGTTTCTATGGCTTTATTTTTAAATTTATTTTTAGCAACTTTGTTCACATTTATTTTTCCACTAGGGCAACATCGAACTATAGTACTCTTAAGAGACATTCCCAAATGCAAACAGAAATGTTGTTGACACCTAGTCTATTTATTTATTTTTTGTTAATTCTTTTTTATGTTGTTCATACCACATTGTTTAACTGAACAATACTCTGCAGCACTATGGTAATCTCTCATGCTCTATCTCCTTACTTTTACAGCTCTCAAAAATTACAGCAGCAGGAAGAGAATAATACAGGGAAAACGTTCTGCATTTATGCATTTGTCCATTTATTTTTTTGTTCAAAGCATCTTCTTAATGCCGATTTCATGCTAGACACAATATTAGGAAAACAAAGAAAAAGCATATCCTATGTCAGAAGATAAATAAGTGACCAGTCACCTGGCCGGTGTTGCTCAGTGGTTGAAGTCATGGTTCGATTGCCCCTCAGGGCACATGCCTGGGTTATAGGCTTGATCCCCAGGAGGCATCCAGTCAATAATTCTCTCTTATCATTGATGTTTCTCCCTCTCTCTCCCTTTCCCTTACTCTCTGAAGTCAATAAAATACATTTAAAAAATTAAGAAACTATTTTTAAAAGCAATTTAGATACAATAACAAAGGCACGATCCAGGAAGAAAAAAACTAAGTTGGATTTTATTAACATTAAAAACTTCTGCTCGCTGCAGACACTGTTAAGAGAACCATCAGACAAGCCACAGACTGGAAGGAAATATTTCCAAAACACATATCTGAAAAAGGTATCCAAAGAACTCATAAAACTCAACAAAGGAAACAAGGAACCCAATTTAAAAAATGGGCAAAGATCTGAATAGACACTTTACCAAAGAAAATATACAGATGAAATAAGCACAAATTCTTTTTTACAGATATCCTTTCACTTCATAAATTGATAAAAAGTTTTTAAAGTAAATATATAAAAATAAGTATTTTTGTTAACATGCAATGAGAAAAGCTGTTCTCAACCTAAACATAACAGAAGACACAATAAAGCAAGAGATTGATGAATTGTACTGCATAAATATAAAAACAACAAACATTTTTCATCAGAGACCTTATGATATCGTATATTTTTATGGTACACTGCACTTATTTTCACTGACAGAGTTCAAGGAATAGTCTCACTCCAGCCGGCCGTCTATGAAAGCCTCAGCTCTGCAAGCAGAGCTCTGCCGAAGAGCAAGTACAAGTCCCTTGTGTGTCAGACTATCCTTTCAAGGCTTCACATTTTCACATTTTTTATGACATTTTTTCTGTGCCTGTGAACTGAAGTCTTGTATTTTGGAACCAAACCAAATGTTTAATTAAAAAGTGAAATGAATATTCCTTTATATCTCACTTCTTTCATCTCAACCCCAAGGAGGCAAGAGTGGGAGGTGACAAGATGATAAATTAAAAAGCCCAGACATCCCCAGAGATTCACAGCCTCCAAGTTTATCCCCAGGAAGCACAGCTATGCATCCCCCTAGCCAGACTCTGCACCAGAGGGACCTTAGATGGGAGTGCAGCAACCAGGGTTATTGACACTTTACATAACATCCAATTATTTTTCTAATTTAAACACATCTCAAAACTCAGAGATTTGGCACCTACCTCTAATATTATTAACAAAAACTGATATTCAGAGTATTATTCTGTGTAAGGAGTAGGTGGGCTTGGTTCCAATATACTTACTTTTTTCCTAGGCTGTTTGTTCTATAGAAAATGTTCCTGGGCATCAAATTCAATTTCTGCAGAAGGTGCATGGAATTCTTTGGTGAAGCAAAGCACTGATCTATTCTGTACCTTGCAAATCTCATGATAGACTTTGATATGATGCTATGTTTTGCAAGGTGGCACATAACATAGGTCTGCAACTTTACACATATTATAGTTGTATCTGGTATTCTATACACCAGACTGTGTATAATGATAATAAAAATTTGCCATAGTTTTTCTTTTTAAAAAAATATATCTTTATTGATTTCAGAAAGGTAGGGAGAGGGAAAGAGAGATATACATCAATGATGAGAGAGAATCATTGATTGGCTGCCTCCTGCACGTCCCCTAATGGGGATCAAGCCCACAACCCAGGCATGTGCCCTTGACTGGAATCGAATCTGGGACCCTTCAGTCCACAGGCTGATGCTTTATCCACTGAGTCAAACCAGTTAGGGCAGCCATAGCTTTTCTTAATGTAATTTTGCTTTTGTCCCAACTCATATTTCTCAGGCAAAATTATTCTACAAATTATTTTTCTTCTGAAAATTCTTTACAGACTATATCAAATTTAGCCTTTAAATGCAAGAACAACTTTGACTAATGGCACTATAATCTAATCATGGGTATTAGAAGGTTTTCTTCAGCATAATCCTATTTTATAAAAAGGACTCAGTTGGCATATCAGAGCACATCTTTTAATATTTGATGTGGAACTTAAAAGCCACCTAATAAAATATAGAGTATAAAATCAGAGCATACTGCCTTGATTTTAACTGACCACCTAAAGAACATTTTTTTTGGGGGGGTGGAAGGGTCCATACCACAAAAACCTGAAGGCAAAATAAAGCTCAAAGCTATGGATTAGGCCCCAAAGCCTAAGATTTATCAACTTTTTTTTAAAGTTGAAATAATTTATATTCTTTTAAAGAGATTAGATCTAATACAATTATCTTTTGAGAAACTTATAGCCTCATTGAATAGAAAAAGTAAACATTAATTGCAAATACTCTTGTATTAATGAAAATGATCATTAACTTAAAGTAATTAAAACTGGGTGAAATCATGCCATGATTTGTTTAAAGATCTGCATGTAATGTCACTTATGAAATAAATATGTGTAAAGCATATTAGATTCATTGTCCAGTTGAAAAAAATAATATTTATAAAATGCTTTAGAAGCATTTCTTTACCTCTGTATTGAACTTCTAAAACCCTGTGTTCTACATAAAAACACTCTAGACATCTCCATCCCACCATGAGGCAGAAAGAATAAAGAATATATCCTTTTCTTGCATGTGTATTTTGCCTTCAACTAAGTCAGAGGCATCTTTTAAAAGTTATGCCTTCCATTTTTTCTCTTTATTTACCCATTTCTGCATTCACTAAGTATATCCTACAAGTTTTCAAAACATGGTTTTTGAATGATGCTTTTAAGATGCAATGAAATACTAAATTGAACTGAGTGAAGCAGCATGGACTTTTCTTCTCCCTCCTTTAGCCTTGGTCTCAGATGCCAGCCTTTTCCACTCATCACAATGACTGAGTTAAAAATAAAAAGGTTAGCCCTGGCATGTGTGGCTCAGTTGGTTAGGGCATCATCCCATACACTGAAAGGTCTTGGGTTCCATTCTTGGTAAGGGCACAAACCTCAGTTTTGGTCAGGGCATGTGCCAGAGGCAACTGATCAATGACCAATGTTTCTCTCTCTCTCTCTCTCTCTCTCTCTCTCTCTCTCTCTCCCTCTCTCTCTTTCTCTCCCCCTTCCTCTCTCTAAAATCAATAAGAAACATATCCTTAGGTGAGGGAGGGGGGAAGATTAGTCTCATTCATATCTTTGGGCAGTCAGTTAATATTTAGATGTTTCCCTTGGCTTTGTAAACATTGGATTTGACCCTCACATTTCCACATTTCCAGTATTTCTGCTGAATTGAAGTTGAACCCTTCCAAGGAAGATTTTCTCTGTTTAGCCAAACATTTTTTCATTTTATATACTCCAAATTATAGGAAAGATCAATGTTGAGTTTCTTTGCTTTCTAACTATAATTGCAAGCTACCAAAATCTTTGAAAAGCTCTCTGATAATCCAAAGAAATATGAATGCAAAATTTGAAGTGTGAACAAATATAAAGTTTATATTTAAGCTGGTTCCCTAAAATAAAAGGAAATGTAAAATAAACTTGTGTCTTAATTATTTTTATTTATTATGAACCTATAAATACATAATGGATATTGCACATATGTAAAGAATGTTAGGTCATGTTAGCAGTTTCAGAAATGCATTTATGTATTTTTACACACACTCAAGAAATATTGAGTTGAACATGGTAAGTATTGAGAATGTAGAAGAATGAGGCATGTGGAATTATTGTAATAAAACATGGTGTGCAATGAAGGGTTCATTCAGCAGTGGTACAAGTCCTGCACATCCCAAAAAATCAGGAGGATGGCCCTTAACTGGCTCCTGGGGTATAACTTCTCAGCCCTTAGAGGATCCTGCCTGATCACAGTGTTTGGTTAGCCCTTAGGCTCTGTCCCACAGATGTCAGTAGTTTGACCAGACAGTTTATGTTTACATGTAACTTGTAGTAAGTGCCTTTTTTTTTACCAGAAAATATGTACTTTGATTTAGCTAAACTCACTGAGGTCTTACTTCCACAGATATAGCCAGTTTTTTGTTTTAATGTTTATTTATAAATGAGATTAAAATATATTATATTTTTAAAAATCATAGTGATGAAAAATATCTTCTAAGTTCCTCCTCTTCCACAAGATATTTTACTTTCTAGTGCATTTGTTATTTTCCAATCTGAGCTAAACATAAAGTCTTTGAATATGTCATTTGAGTTAAGCCACTCTTACCTAACCTTGCTGATAAAGCTAGTCATCCTGCTTGGTGATGCTCAAAGACAAATCCATGGATATCTAGGTACAATATTTGAAATTGGTACCATCCAGAAAAATGGAACAAAAGTTCTCATTAGAGAACTCAGGTGGGGCACTAGATTTTTAGAGAGGACGCTAGAAGAGCTGAAACTGAGAGGCAAACAAAGTAATAGGTCACAACTCAATGGAACTTACATTCAAATTCAGCTATCACTCATTGAATATATGAGGAAGCTACTTCTCTGTAGGGTGCCACATATAACATTGTGTTTTCACACAGAAGGTTTTAATTACCATAAAATGATCAAATGCCTGATGTTCTCGACAATGGGTTTATTGGAGAGTCTTAGGATAATAAGCATTTACTTTTCAATGTAAATTTACTCTAAAGATGCCCTAAAGAGAAAAGTAATAAACTAATAAAAATAAGTATAATTATAACTTAATTTTATTTTAGAAGCTACTAAAGAAATTCTCAGAGAAATCATTGTCCCTCTCAGCTCAATGAAATGGACAGAATTAAATCAGAAAGTAACATAGCTCGAGGGAGAAATTGTTTCCTCCCAGAACTCTTTATGAAGAGTTCTTCAATCTGCATAATGTGGAAACTCACATACAGGGAAACTCATACCAACAGCCTTCACCCAACACAAAAATACAATTTTTCCTATAAATCGCTGGGACAGGATGCCTCTGGAGACACATTTATTGAGAAGAGAAGATTCTAGGTCTGCAGACAACCACATTCTTTTGGGCAATGAATCAGTACTGAGTTTACACATTGCGTTTATGACAGAAATATATATTTCAAAAATGAAAGCTTCTAGGATTAATGTCATTACTTTTAGGAGTGGCACAGAGTTACAAACAACATCCGATGCTTGCAGGCCACTTTATGTCCGATTTGACATTTTATGGACACAAATTACCTGCCATGTTCTCTGAACTTTGAAATATAAACCACTTATCAAAGACAGTGATTATAAAATGAGATATTTTGGTTTGCAAGCTGTATAGTATAAAGATCTATGATACACAGGTTTAGAATTTCTAATTTCCATCACCAACTATCTGACCATTTCAGAATATATTTTTCTCATGAATAACATGTATGTTAAGTTAAATTACATTTTGTTTGCAAAAGTATATAATCTGCCTTTGAAATATAATGAGAATATTAAATTAATCTAATTTTAATATATTGCAAGCAAAGTGAAGATCATTCTAACAGTTAGAACTCTAGCGTATTTCTTTGATATTTAGAGAATATCAAGCCATCCAAAACACTCTTTGATATAGCAGTGAATAAAGTATAGCTAACGTTTGGTCATTTTATTAATTCTGTTTATAGGTACACCTCAGCTAAGGCAAGTGGAGTTGGGAGGTCTGCATTTAATTTCATCAGACTATGATGACAGATTTATGTTGGAATCCCTAAATGAATTCACCTGGTAGAAATTCTCTGGCAGCAGAGACAACCACAGAGACCCTCTGCAGGGTCAATTAACACAAGTGTTCCTCTAATGAGCCAAGAGGTATTTAGAAACTCAGGTATCAGTTAATTTTTAAGTCAACAAACAATTTAGGAGAGTAGTCTTTTTGAATGGACAGTAATTCTTTTCAAAATATAAGTCATGTTAATGTGACCTTAAAAATATTTCTATGTGGTGCTTAGAGATTTACTAACAACATTTGTAGTCAGGGAAACTGAGTCAAGGAACAAATCCAAGTAAAATGACAGGCAGTGGGCAGATAACCAAGGTAGTAAGTGCAAAAACCAATCCCAAGGATGTTGCTAAGGCAAAATTCTTTGAAAGGACCAATCTGGAACTAACAAGCTTCCTTTCCCTCTTCCTCTCCCACAGCATGCTAGGTTCTTAGGTTGATGGCAGGAAATAGGCTCCCCTGTGCCCACATGGCCATAAACCATGGACTATTAGACTTTAATTCGCTTGGATACTAAACTACTGTAACATGGAAAGGAAGCTCTGGACACTGGCCTGTTCCTGAAACTCTAGTTGCACCTTTTCCAGGACTGGCTTCTCTCGATAAACTTCGGTTCCACTCACTGTTTTTGTCTGAGACTTCATCAATTTTGGGAGACAACGAATTTGGGACTCAATACCCCACATTTCAGTTTCATTATGACTTTGGTGATTAAAATTGCTAAATAGTTACTTTCTAAACAGAATTAAAGTGTTAGATGAGGTTTTAAGTGAGATATGGTCCAAAAATAGGGAACGGAAGTAACTAATACTTCCTTTTTAATTATACTCATCATTCATTAATATCCTGACCCTCAAAGAGAATCTTATGCTTCTACAGTCTTAGTCTATTGAAAAACATTGAGACACATGAAATGTATTTGAAACCTGCTGGTAACTTTTAAAAGTCAAAGTGGATTATTTTTCAAGAACTTTGGAGGCAATTAATATTGTGGAAAGAATAAATAATTTCTTTATAATCATGCACAATTATCTCCATTTAACTTCTCTTTCCCCCCCTTTTTTTTCTCTTCCCCTTTCTCTTTCTCTAAATTTCCTTCATGAAAAGTTTTGCAACACTAAGTAGGAGTTTGAAGCTCAGGAACATGAGCAATTTAAGGAATTTCTGTCTTGATATAGGGCAGAGAAAATTTTTTTTCAAAGTGTTTGATTTTCATAAAGAATCAAATACACTAATCAGTGTAGGGGATTATTTTACTTATAACCAAACTTCGAAGCTAAATTGAGCTATTGAAAGCTAGCTTTTTTTAGCAGAATTTCTCCTGGCATTTTTCCACTTTACAGTGGAGGACAATGGGGCTCAGTGAGGCTAGGTAGATGGACCAGGAACACATTGCTCGTGAGTACAGGAGCTGAACTTGAAACCAGGCATGGTGACTTCACAGACCCTCTTTTAATAACAACACTAATTTTGCCTCTGTGGAGGTAAAGCTTACTCACTAGCTAAATAATTCATTTGATAAGTCACTCATTTGGTAAGTTAATTATTAGCTAAATCATTCTAGCATATCTGCCTTGCAGTATTTTCACTCAAATTTGTTCTTTAGTAAAATTCCAAAATGCTATATCATGTGTCTTTGGGGTCTTTATAGCATAGTTAAATCTCTTTATACTAAAGACCTACTGTGTTTTGTATTCTGGTCCAATAGAGAATATATGAGATAAAGTAAACTCTACAGCCCTAAGTATTCACTAAAAATGGGATTGCTATTAAATCTAATTTTAAACAGAATATACTGATGATGGCATTATTATATCTTCTGGTTAATATATCTACTAATTCTACTATATTCTTTATAAACATTACAAAGTAAAACAAACAAGGGGGAGGAAGCTTTGATCATTTGATACTGAAGAACCCCTTGATGTTACTGAAGATCAATATCTAAATATGTTAGTTCTTTTGACCATCAGAAAAGTTCTGTAGCACCATCTGATTCTTTGAGGCTGAAAATTTTTCTTATACTGATTACAATTAAACTTATCTGACAAACATACAACTACTGGACTGATTGCTAAGAATTTGAGTTACATGTTAGAGAGTAATTGCATTATTATTCTATTGAGACTAAGAGAAAGCTACTGAAGGAAAGTGTTCATTCCATGCATAATTGAATGGATTTTATACCATGAAACTTCTCTCCAAGAATGAAAATTGGCCATACCAAAAATTCCTAATAAATGAAAGACTATCTTGAAATGGTTTGTTACACATAAATCTTTCTCACAATGATTTAATAGTCTTAAAGTATTTCTTTCATACTGTCCTTTCAAACTCTAACAGAACAGAATAAAATAAACAATAAAAACGTAGTGATATTTGCTTTTCTATAAAAATAGGTTATTATCATATAAAAGCAATCATACTGAACTAACCATTGTTTATGTTATTTCTCTCTAAAACACCTAAACAGATATACTAAATTTGACTTTTAATTAAATTAAAATAATCTATTAAGCATCTATTAGATAAAAGATAGCACTCTAGGAGAAAAAAGACATATTGCCTTCAGTCTAAGAGTTTTCAGTGAAGCAGTATGAGTGAAAATCCAAGGGAAGGACGTGCAAAGTGCTATTGCAGTGGGGGGTGGGGGGTGTTAAAAGAAGGACTAGATGGGTGTAATTAACAGCATAAGCAACACTTCTTGGCAAAGGTGATGTTTGATAGGGGCCCTGGAGGGTCAGGAGATAGAAAGGGACCCTATGCTTCATAACATTGTGATTTTAAGTGGTCCTCCCTAATCAAGTAATTAAAGTACCACGAGTTTTCATGGAAGTAGAGGATGTTGACTTAGGCCATGCAGAAAGTGTTCAATTATCCTAAATTCTGCCATCTGCATAGAATGTATAATCCCAGTGTGGTGAATTGTATGTGTCAGCTTGGGCAGGCTATTATGCCCAGATATTTGGTCAAACATCATTCTATATGTTGTTATGAAGGCATTTGTTACATGACATTAATCTTTGAATTAGTAGCCTTTGGGCAAAGGAGAGATGGGTTTATCAAATTAGTTGAATGTCTTAAGAGAAAAAGGCTGAGTACTCCAAGGAAGAGGGAATTCTACCTGCAGACTGTGTTTGGACTCAAGATTGCAACATCAACACTTCCATGGTCTCCAGCAAATTTTGTACTTGCCCCACAATTGCATGAGCTAATTTCTTAAAATTAATCTCTTGCTCTTTCTATTTGTCTGTCTATCCATCTACACACACACACACACACACACACACACACACAATTAATTCTCTTTTTCTAGAGAACCCTGATTACTACACCCAGGAACCCTAATGAAGAAGTTATTTTTTAATAAAATAAGTTTTATGATATCCTTCTATGATTGTAGCAGAGTACTTAAATATACTGAACATTGGAATAAGAAAATGGGAATGGATAAAGACAGAGAAACTGCATTGAGTTTTTTAAGTAAAGTGGGCACCCACATTTTGCAGAACATATAATAAATAAGTCTTTTAAACAGAATAATTAATAAAAATAAACTTTAAATGAACTTTCAACAAGACCTTAGGAAGTGATCTACAATAATTGTCCTTGGAAAACAGAGATGTATTTTGGTCAAGATCAACGTGGGGAATGGATAGTAGTCCTACATGGAAGATTAACTGTGGGACTTAGACATGCAAGAGGAAGAATATGAACAAAATCAGTCCCAAAGCACTTTCCTAGCTACAGTGTTAAAGTTCATTGTGACTAGTAATTTGAAAATGTAAATCGCCATCTCCTTTTACCCCTTCCCAATTAATATTTTGTCATTCTCCTGGCCTCAATGCCACATAAATCTCCCAGAGAGGCCTTCCCCAATTCATGCTGAGGGTAACATCTAGGAAATGTCATCCCCTAGTAAATAGGTATGGAATGTCATGGATTTAAATTTATTAGTGAAATTATCGATTGGTGGCTACCTCCCAAATAGTGTGTGAGCTCCCCTATACAATATTGCACATTCATTGCGTCTCATTTTATTCACCTCCTCATAGTGCCTAGCAAGCATAATCAATATCTATCAAGTAATGAATGAATGCATGCATATTGTATAATCAGCATCATGAATGCTTTAGCTAATCTAGAGAAAATTCCACATTCAAAATTTCTTTGATTCTAAGACAACTTTACCCATCGTGTCATAACATTTTTGAAATGTAGTCATGTAATAAAATCAATAACTTGTCATATTTTAATTATCTTTGTTTTTTCTTACTCTTATAATTGGCAGTATATTGGATTTGAAGAAATGCAAAGTATATTTGGTCTTCATTTAATCAGATTTTCTCCTGTAACATATAGAGATCTGATTTATTAAGGCAACTAAAGCAGTAATTTTTCAGAGTATTTCTTACTTTTTTTATCTACAGACACAAATATTGGACATCATAGGAATCACTAGATAAAATAGATCAGATCATTTTAGAACTGTAAACCATGCCATTTTTGTTGAATGAACTTTGAACAAATTATTATTATACTAGAGGCCCGGTACATGAATTCGTGCACCAGTGGGGTCCTGCAGGCTCTCCAACATCCCCTGATAGACTCTGGATTGTGAGAGGGTGCAGGCCCGGCCGAGGGACCCCACCAGAGCATAATTGGGGTCAGGGAGGGATGCGGGATGTTGGCCTGCCAGGGAGGGACTGCGGGAGAGCTCCAGGATGTGTCCAGCCCGTCTTGCTCAGTCCGAATCAGCTGGACCCCAGCAGCCAGCTAACCTACTGGTCGGAGTGTCTGCCCCCTGGTGGTCAGTGTACGTTAAAGAGACTGGTTGACTGGTTGACTGTCTGCCCCCTGGTGGTCAGTGTACGTCATAGCGACTGGTTGACTGATTGACTGTCTGCCCCATGGTGGTCAGTGCAAGTCATAGCAATTGGTTGAACAGCCTTAGCATATCATTAGCATATTATGCTTTGATTGGTTGAACGGCGACTAGACAACCGGGCACTTAGCATATTAATTAGGCTTTTATTATATAGGATTAGATCAGAATGAGATTACACAGAAAAGAATTGGAGCTTCAACTTGGAACCTAATTTTTAAACTCTCACACTTGTGACATTACAAAACTATAAGTATTTATAAAGGACAGCAATTTAATAACTATAAATGTTTTGCATAAATAATATAGCTAGAAACCTTTAGATTTAAAAAGGTTTTTAAAAGAATATACACATACATATTCTCACACACGTATATATAAAATCTTAAGAGTCTCACAAGAATATATATTACTGCTGTTATTACTGTTATTATTGTGGTAATCTCTTTTCTCACATTTTTAGGTTAAATGTTTTATCTACAGTCTCACAGCAAGTAAATGGAAAACTCAACATTAAATGCAAATTTCCAAACTCTAAAATCTCATTCTTTTCCCCCAACCATTACAGCATGTTGAAGAATGCTAAAAAGACATGAGAAATTCGTCATGCATTATAGTTCACAGACACTAGACAAATAATTGAAACAAATATGTGTACAATATGCTTATATATTATAGTACTTCTAGAAAAAATGAAGTATCTGCTTTTTCCTGCATATTCTATATTCACTATTGAATTGAGCTCATTTCGTGTCCATTTGTGACTCTCTTGCTTTATAAACACTTTCTGGAAAATTACTTAGGGGAATAGTCATATTTTCAATCACAGGAACACATTAGATGTCTGAAAGTTAAATTATTCTTTAGTACTTCAAAATCCCCATAAGACCTTGGCAAGGAGAACCATTGGTTTGGCAGGGCGATAGTAGATGCTTTGGACTGAGAAGGACTTTCTTGTCTTTTTCCTTTTCCCTTATCAAGGTTAAATGAAGAACAAGCAAAGCTCTGCAAGGGCTTTCTAATGCCCATTTAAGGATTTCCCATGCCAGACAATAGATATTTGTTGAGTGAATGCCCCTTTAATAAATGTTTCTAATCCATTCATAGCTCTCCTTAACATCCTGCATGCAATGCAGCATGCTTCAGTAGCAGGCAGGAAAAGATGGGGAGAGCATCTTCTATTGACATTCATCAGAAGATGTCTATACAAAGTTCTCAAAGGTAGAAGAAGGGTGCGATGAAGTCCTAAGAACAGCTTTCTTAAGAGCAGTCGAAGGCAATCATTATATTTCAAATCAGAACTCTATGGACATATAAGCAGAGATAGTCTTTAGAGAAACTGGAATTCACAGCCATAATAATTCATCTTTAGTTTGAAAGTGTCTCAGAGAGCTCAGAGGGATCACCTTGCAGAGTATTTGTCTTTAGGGTGTTTCCAATGATCAAAGCACTTGACTAGTGGGGCATGATGGAATATCAAATTCTGCTTCTGTTTATACCCTCACAGGACTTGCTGACCTCATAAACACTCACATAGGTCTTAAAAAGAATCTTATTTTTCAGCAAATCTCCTAAATGTGCAGCTATGGTATAAGTGTTATTGAGTAGGTTTTCATGGGTAATTGCCGCTTTCCCAAAAAATGAAGGCTTTGCCAGTGGTACTGTGTGTGTCTGTGTTCTTTTTGGAGATGAAAGCAGTGCAGTTCACTGCTGTCTCTTTCAGTGGTTGTCAATGAGTAAAAATTAATTAGACCCTTTAGTCGCCCTTCTGCTGGAGCTTCAGCAAGCTCACTACTTGGATCCCATTAGTTCCTTTTGCATTTCCCAGCATTCTAAAGCTCCAGACATCTGCAATAACATCAGCCCTCTTGTTTTGTAAAGGCTGACCCACCAGTGCAAAGCAGTTTATTGAAGGGCAAACACACTGCTTTTTAAACAAGTAGTCTACTTTCCTCTCTCTTACCTGTATATATTTCCTGCATCTCATTTACACTCAGACATTCCCAGACAAAATTGGTGAAAAAGGTGATGGGTTTGAGAAGTACAGATTGGTAGTTACAAAACAGTCATGGGACTGTAAAGCACAGCAAAGGAAATAGTCAATGACATTGTAATGACTAGGCATGGTGCCAGGTGGGTTCTGAAACTCTCAGGGAAAACACTTTGTAAAGTATATGATGTTTTAACCTCTATGCTGTACACCTGAAACTAATACAAAAATAATACTGAACATTAACTGTACTTGAAAAAAATTAAACTTTTTAAAAAAGACAAAATTGTAAATACTTTAGAGACTGAACTGCCTGAAATCAGGCAGAGGTTCAGTCTCAGACACTTCTGTATTCCTGGTACCCAGTAGACAAACAAATATGCAAAGGATTTTCAACAACTATTCACTGAGTGCAGAAATGAATAATTGCTCTAATTGTAATATCAATGCACCTGTACACAACTCCTATAAGCCATTTCATATGATGTTTACCTAAAATTTAACTGAAGTGAAAAAATATTAACATACATTCAGGGTCTTTGGGTACGGGGCCTTTTCTCAGTTCCCAGAACACCATGCTCTCTTGCAAAGTATGTGGGGGAGCTTTGCATAATAAATTATCTCACTCTGTCTCCACATCACCTCTTATAGTTATTTCAAGCTAATTAAATCCTTAAGGGAACATGTCCAAATCCCTAGACCATAACAGGATTCTCTGTTATATGCTCTCACAGCACTTAAAACAGTATAGTCACCTATAAATTTGTGAAATCATTGCCTGTCCTATGTATATCTCCTCCTTTATTTCCACCCAACCAAATCCTGCAGCTCCAATGTTTTTAATCCCAGCTTATCTCAGAATTTAGCATCATGTCAGGGATAAAGTTGAGTGCACAAAATATTTATAATTGTGAAAAGGCCAAAACACATATGCAGAGTGACCCTCTGCCCCCATGGATTGTAAAGGAGCTCAATTTATTGGACAAATAAGCCTTTTCTTTAAGCTTTGATCTGATGTACTAGTTAGTAGACTTATCTAATAATTAGAAATTGATATGAGAAAATGTTTAGTTTTTAGTTGTTAAAACACAGATTAAAGATAATAGGAATATAGAGTAATTACTGGGGGCAAGATTATAAGAAGAGCCCTCAGTAGAAGAATGCAGACACAAGAATCTAGGAGGAAGCAGCATTTTTATGAAGCAATGATCAAAATTTTCCCATTTCCTGGATTCCCATATCTCTGAGACTAGGGGGCAAGCTGGACTTATAGAAGAGAGAAGCCAACTCCTTTCTGTGTTTTGAGATGTTTCCTGGCTTGGTGTTAGTAAGTCTGGCCTCTTACAATGTACCTGGGAAGAGCTCCCCAAAGGTCAGTCAGTAAGGGAAACCCAGGCACAGAAGGTAAACACAAGAGTTTCTTTTTGGCTTTCTCATGTCCTCTGTCCAATCTGAGTTTTCAAATGCAGTAACCCTGTCTGCGTGGGTCCTGCTCTGTCCCCAAGGCTCACCATGAAGACTATTCTCAACAGCATTTGATTAGTCTAAAATCACCCTTGGATGAAGAGTATCATCTACTACCTACCATCACCACCCCCATACACTCCCTAATATGTATGTTGCAATTCAAAAAAAAAGGGCTTACTATTTAATGCATAGACTTTCAATTCTAAATGATGATAATGGAGAATTATCTGGGAATACTAAAAAGTGAACAAACCACTTGTAATTTTCACAGACAATTCCATAGACTTGGAAAGTAAGTTTCCAGATATCTGGGTATGTCTGGACAGTGAATATATTGCTGATAAGGTCCCTACAAATAAACAGGGGCCTCTGTGAAAAAGTAGGGGATTTATGACCAACAGTAAGGAAACTTTGCATACTAAAGGAACAATTTCATTAGTTCAGCACGCATTTAAGCCACATGGTGGAACCATGGTGTTAGAAATGTATATACAGAGATGCTAAACTCTGTATAACATTTTATTATTTCCCCACAAAATGTCTCATTTTTAAAAAGGTACCATTATCAATATCAGTATCACCCTCTTGGGGTTTTCTCTTCACATTTATTATGTAGAAACATATCGCAGCATAACAAAACGGTAATATAAGGTACTTGAGAGACTAGTAAAAGTGTTTATTCAATTCAAAGAACTCCTAGTTATTCTGGAAAGAAACCTTAAAGTGTTGACAAGACACTAACGTGTCCAGAAATGAGGACACCCACACCCTTACCCCAACTTACTGTTTTACCTCAGCAAAATTAAGCCAAGTATCTTACAGACTCAACTTAAAAAGGCAGCACACCTCTCTACCTTAAAGTCATATGAAACAAATGCCTATGGGTCTGAAAAGACAGTGGGTTACAGCTGAAGATGTCTGTTTTAAGAAGAAATAAAAACCAAAACTGGGTAAGAGAAAATGTCCTGAGTTGATGCATTGCACAGTGGACCACCCAATCGAAGGGGAACTAACCGTGAGGACATTTTGTGGAGTGGAGGCGGCAAATGGCGAGTTGTAATTCACATTTATACAGGCTTGAAGAATTTCTGTCTCCCTCTGGAAGGTCACATACAAATGACGTTGTCAGTTATAAGTGACAGATGTTGCAAGAAATCCCTCTAGGTGAATGACTTGAGGTCTGAGAAAGAAAAGGGAAAAGTGGAATGATGTCTGCAGAGAAGGCACGGTTTCCAGAAGAGGATAGAATGCTGCATTTAGAGTTGATGCAGGGTCCAGGTTGTCCTGCCAAGACAGCAGGAGGGAGATAAGGACCAGCCACCTGGAGCTGAGTCCACTAAACGAGGGTCCTTGATCCAGGTACCAAAAGGTGCCATGTGAGTTAGGTTGGCCCTATCCTCTACCCCTGCAAAGATTAAGAATGTGACTGTAGAAGGCAGAAACAATAACTGGAATGTGCAAGTCATCAAAATAACCACATGAGAAACCATTGCTAATACATTCATTTGTCTCTAGCTTACCCCCTATTTAACATCCTCACTTACTCTCACCCCCTACACACACACACTCTCTCTCTTTTAGAACACTCAATAATTTATGTTTTAGTAAACATGAAACAGTATGAAAATCGTGGTGCACATTTGATTCATTCTCATAAAGATTACTGTAGAAAGGAAAAAAAGAGAAAAGAGCAGAAGAAAAAGATAAAATGTGCTAAAGAAATGGTAGGATAGGTTATTTTAAATGATAATAATTATAATAATTACTAGTAGCACTGTTTACGAATCCGTGCACGAGTAGCTCGCTGCCGCTTGCCTCAGCTGGCCACCCAGCCCACCACAGCTGGTAGCTTGTTGCCCCGTCCACCCTCTTGTAGCTCTCCCAGCTCCTAGCTCGCTGCCCCGCCCTCCTATAGCTCTCAGCCACTTGTAGATCGGTTGTGACATTACGGTGCCCTGGCTAATTTGCATATTCCTCTATTATTATGTAAGATTATTGCCATTATTTTTATACTGATAAATGATGTCTAAGAACCTGTACCATTTAAGGCACTCTGGCAGGCTGCAAATGTATTTTTGCCTTATTTTCACTGGTCTGTTTTAAACTTACCCTGACACAGAGGATTGATGGCACCAGAAACAATACCAGACTGATGGCTTAAAAAGTCAATTACCTAGTCTTGCCTCCCCAGGTTTTCTTGTGCCTTCTCTTGCACCACTGCCTCCTTAAATTTCTCCGTCTATAAAACCTCACTTCATGGGTCACCTCCTCAAAGAAGGCTTCACTGGCTCCCCAATGGCTTGTTATATTCTCACCTGTAACTCTACAACTGCAATTCTACAGACTTTTTATAATTGGCTGTTTATTTGTCTCTCTCCTACTTTCCTATCAGTTCCTCACTGTCTGCAAGTAGGGTGTTTTCTTAGATACCAAAGGAATAAAGTGTGTTGAAAAAGATTAACTTGTAAGATTTGGCTAATGGATGTACGTCACAAATAAGCAACAAAAGCTATTTCTGCAGTTATTTAGATTCAAAACCGGTTCAATCAAAACTCCAAGGGGTGGGGGGAAATACACAATTTTATTTTCTTTGAGGATAATACATCTCTAACCAAGAAAAGACAGCTGTTGAAATGACTTCACAATGATATTCATATGTAGAATAATTATGAAAAATTGAGAAATCTATTATAAAAACTGATGAATTAGAATTTATCACAGAAATTGTATGTATTAGACTCTAATATATATCCAAAGAAACTAGAAACATCAGTAAGAAAGGATATATGCACCCCTATGTTCATAGTGGCACAATTTACCATAGCTAAGATTTGGAAACAGCCTAAGTGCCCATCAGCAGATGATTGGATTAAAAAACTGTGGTACATCTACACAATAGAATACTACATTGTGCTAAAAAAGAAGAAATTCTTGCCATTTGCAACAGCATGGATGGAACTGGAGAGCATTATGCTAAGTGAAATAAGCCAGTCAGAGAAAGATAAATATCACATGATCTCACTCATTTTTGGAATATAACAAACAACATAAACTGATGAACAAAAAACAGATCCAGAGACAGAGAAACATCGATCAGACCATCAAACCTCAGAGGGAAGGTAGGAGAGGGTGGGGGTAAAGTGGAGAGCTCAACCAAAGGACTTGTATGCATGCATATAGGCCTAACCAGTGGACACAGACACCAAGGGGGTAAGGGAATGAGTGTGGGGGGGCAATGGGGCAATAAGGACACATATGTAATACCTTAATCAATAAAGAAAAAAATATATATATATATGTATATCAGTGGTAAAAAGGTTCTCCTGAGCTGAAGCTCAATGCTGTTGGACAAATAAAAATGGAAAAATGGCAGGGGATGGCCAGAAAAGGCATTCTCTGGGAAAATCTGCACAGAGAAAATAATCCCGGAAAGAAATGATGCAAAGTAAAATTGATTTTGAGTCTTTTACCAACACCAGTCTTAGAAATAGGTAAGTTGGGCTCTTTAGGTCTGCTGCTACCTTAGAGTATTTGAATTGGGTGGAATCTGTTTGGATGCAAGTGCATCACCTTGTTTTTACTGAAGGAACTGGTACTTTTATTCCACCTGCACAAATACTGACTGCAGCAAAATGCACAGTAAGGAATGTTTGGAAATATAAGCTTTTCAGGGGGTTAGGGATAAACAGCACATGAAAATAAAACAAAAATATTAGAGGAAACTGTGGACTATGCAGAAGATTTATTGTTGGTTCCATCAGCATTTAATTACTTGGCTTGTCTATAAACAGGTCTAATAATTGTGGTTCTAAAAATTGATATGATTTGAGATTTAATTTTTTAAATACTGACAAAAAGAGGTAAATGTGACTCATAATCCAAAGAGTATTAATACAGAACCAGCATTTACCCCTTGCCATGGTTGAAGTGATGGGAGAAAGTGACCCCAAGAATCTGGATAGATAAAATAATCTGGTTTTGACAGTAGAGACTATGAGTAGGGTAGCTAGGTTCAACAGGTAGGTAGGCAGAGGGTCAGTGGTATTTTTACTCTCTCCATGTAAAGAAAAGCCTCTTGACTTTCTTTCTAAAGGGGGAAATACAAGAATGAAAGAACACACCCAAAATTTCCACTAAGCACAGAGACCTAACCTCTGCGTAGCCACCATGCCCACTTTCTCTATAACTAAAACCACAGTTACTTTTTTCAATTCCTGTAAAATAGTATACTGCTTCTCACCTCAGGGTTTCTGTACATGTGCTTCCTGATGCCTAAATTGCACTCTCTGGTCTAAGTAGCTCCTTTCTGCAGATACCAGCTCAGTTGTCTTCTTTCCAGATAAGATTTCCTTGATCTCCCTGACCAGATCAATTGCCTCTTATTGTGGGGAGCTGATATAGGGTTAAGCCTCGGACTGACCTGTTGGCAAAGTCACAAACAAGTCCCAGCTTAGAGGGCACAGTCCTCTTAACATAATTAGGCTTGACCTTATGATGCTCCCTAGATCTTACCTGGGAAGCTAATGGGCTGAGGGAAGTGCAACAAGAACAAAAACAAGTGAAACTCACAAGAACAGTGTAACTTTGGTAACCACTACCTTGTTTACCTCTGACTATAAAAATAAAGGCTCAGCTTGCCTTAGTATCTTTCTCTTTGGCCTAAGCCAGGCACAGAAAGATCCACGGAGACTAAAGAGAGCTAGAGAGTTCTGAATGCTGTCTCCGTGTAAAACATTCTTCGCCGACTCCGTCCACACCTTTGGGAACCCCTGGACCCCCGGGGCTGGACCCCGGCATCTTATCACATTCTCACAAAACTATGAACTTCTTCCCTGCAACACTATTTCAGCTGGGATGTTTAGTGTTCTGTGTATAGTTCTTTGAATAATACTTGCATCCCCATAGTGGACTGTAAGCTTTATGAGGAGAACAACCAGATCTTAACTTTGGACTTCCCTGACAAGTACAGAAGCTCAAATTTGTTCTAATCTTCTAATTGAATTAACTTTTAAAAAAACTTCATCTCTATTCCTAAAGTCAGCTGCTCTTTGCAGTAGAGTCAACATTTCTTTCTTTATGCAAAAATTTTCTTCTAAAAAAAAAGGAACAAAGACAGCATTAAGGACCCTTAGAAGGAAAGGAACCATAGGCAACATTTTGAGGTAGGGAGATTTGTTTATCATATTACCATATCCCCTTGTAGAGGTCTGGATGATTTTCTCAATTCATATCATAAACCAGGCCATCAAAGAGCTTCTGCAATCTCATGCTTCATTCTCTGGCGACCTCATTTACAATAAGGGAGAACAAATAGTAATCCTCATATTTTTATTTTTTTGTAATATTTGCATTTTAGCAGAGAAAAAATAGTGAAGCTAAAACAACAAACAATTATTTGTGGTATTTCAAACTGTTAGTGTACCTTTTCACCCCCCAAATAATCAAAATATACGAATTGTTAGGTTGACCAAGCCAAGCATACTGCTCTACCTGGGCAGCCCCATATCCCAGGAAATACCTCCAGGATACAAAGCTCAAAAAGTCAATCTTTGTCATTGAGTAATGTTGGCTGAGGGAAAGTACAGAACTCCAATGTCAGTCCCCAAAATAGGAGCTGAAAGCAGTGTTCTTTTAAGTTTCAAATGTGTATGGTGTCAATGATTCAGCATCCATGGTCACTGTTGCTGAATTTCCACCAGCAACTGATGTCGGCAACCATGTCTGTAGTATGCAGTGTTGGAACATCCATAGCTACACTCCTAATGATGCAACTTAAGTATATGGTAATCATGAGTCTTCACAGTCTCATGATTGTCAATGGCTGAACCACGGTGCACTGTAACAAAATAGTGCTAGTTTACCTATAATATGATTAATATTGTGACCACATTTCCTAATAGTCCACATAGTGAAAACAAGAATGATTACTCCAAAGGCAACATGACCCAGACATTACTGAAAAAAGAAAGCTAGATGACTGTTATTTTAATGCAAGATGGAAGAACACATAAAACTGGATCATGGAGGTAAATAACCAAAAGAGAGCATATTTCACAATAGAATTTGCTTTGGGCATGGTGGAGAATGGGATGTGCAAGCACATATGAAGACTGAATCTCCCAAGTCAGCGTAAGACAAACATGTAGTTCTAAGTCATTCAAAAGATTATGTCTCCCCCCGTCCCGCCCCAAACACAAATACTCAGTGAAACATAGCAGCTACTGAATTGTTTAGTGTGTACTTCATAAATTAACACACAGTATCACAGAGCAAAAACAAACATTAACCTATCATTCAAACCCATGTTACCATACCATTCTTCTCTTGATGGCTCAATGAAACCAAGTAGAGTAACATTTCCTGAATCAGAGGTTGCAACTGAAATGTTCCATTGGTGAACAAAGGGAGAATTTTGACAACAGATGTGTTGACTCTACAGCATAAAACTGATTTTGTCAGATTTTACTAACAAGCATGCTTTCTATAATATATCAGTTGATGTGTCCAAACACAGCAATAAAAATATTAAAAAGTCTTCCTAGCTCTTAAATATTTTGCTCTAAATATTTGAGTTTTACACTGTCATCTTGATTTCTATGAAAATTTTAATGAAAGCACAGAAAACACAAACAAAAATTGTTGGTTCTTGATACCTTATCTAAATGGAACTAGACTTTGCTTATGTATCTGCATATGTGGCAGCAAGCACAAATACAAATTTTGGTAAATTCCAGTCAGACTTATAAACTCTACACTCCTACCCTTATCCAGCCACAATAATTACCTTCCAAATAAATGCCCTGTATGCCTCGTATACAACAATGCGAAATAGGGTTTGATTTGCCTCCCTGTGACTGTGAGGCTTTCATCATAAAGAGTTTTGGTCAGTTTTCAGTTGCCTCAAAACATACAAAAGCACTTAATGAGATTTTTTAAAATGCAGAGTTATAGAAGGAGATAGCACCTACAGACAAGATGGTTATTATTGTTCTCAGCCATAGAAAAAGATGTTAAAATATTGACCTGATGTACAATTATACTTTCAAAGTGTGGGGGGAAATTAGTTCACTAATTTAGAAGCACACTGAGGATGAGAATGGAGAAAAAGAATACAATAAAACAAAAATACATATGCTGCTCCTCCAAAACTAATGATCTTTGAGGAGGCCAGAAATCACCTAGGAAGGGATAAACTGACTATGCCTGAGTTGTTCAACACTATGAGTAAGCTATGACAAACACTCAACAGCAAGGAAAAAAACAAACGAAAACGAAACAAACGAAAACAACACACAGCAACCAAAAAAGAAAACATCTTATTTTTTTTTGAAACGGGATTACTTAAAACATTTCGAAAAAACATTACCAGAAAAGGAAAAACAAATTTAAGATTTTTCTCAATTTATTTACTAATATTGTAACTTATTTGGAAACCAACTTTGATTTCACAAGTTCAAATTACCTTTTGCTTTAAAAACATGTTCTCCAAGAAAGAGAAGGTTCTCTTATGAATACATCCAATGTCCTTTAGAGCATTTAAAATGTCAGGCATTTTAGTCACAGATAGCTGGTATGATGAATGTACAGACACAAAGGACCTAATTGAAAAACATCTGGTCTACCAACACAAGCCTATAGGTGCAAAGTAGATGTTCATTTTTAGAAATTGATCCTATAAGTCTAAAACCTGCTGTTGCTAGAAAGTAAAAAGCCAAAGTGCCCATCAGCAAATGAGTGGATTAAAAAACTGTGGTACATCTACACAATGGAATACTACGCTGCTGTAAAAAAGAAAGCGCTCTTACCATTCCTAACAGCATGGATGGACAAGGAGAGCATTATGTTAAGTGAAATAAATCAGTCAGAGAAAGATAAATATCACATGATCTCACTCATTTGTGGAATATAATGAACAACATAAACTGATGAACAAAAATAGATACAGAGATAGAGAAGCGTGGAACAGACTGTCAAATCTCAGAGGGAAGGCCAGGGGAGAGGGAGTGGTAAGAGATCAACCAAGGGACTTGTATGCATGCATATAAGCCTAACCAATGGACAAAGACCTTAGGGGGGTGAGGGCATGTGCTGTGGGGTGGGGGTGGCCAGTGAGAGGTCAATGGGGGGGAAAAGGAGAGATATATAATACTTGAAACAATAAAGAATTTTTTTAAAAGTAAAATGCTAAGTATCCCATGCTCCAATGCCTTTGTGGAAAGAATATTCAGCTTGATGCCATCACAGAGGACTGACACATGAGGAATAAGTGTCACGCAGGTCTGAAAAGAGCAGGACTGTGAGTCCAAATAAAATTTATGTTTGACTGTATTCAATTTTACCACCACACAAAAGAAGGATGTCCCCAAGGCTGCAGGAAGTCCAGAAAAGTACTGGATAGGGAAACAAAGAGTGAAAATACCCTAGTGTACTATGGACCAGAAAGCAATGAGTTAGTATGATTTTTATTAAATATAAACAATATCTAATTAGTCCTATTTTTATTTACTTTCCTTTATAAAATCCTCACATTTATGAATGTTAAGAGTAATAATATATAGCCTAATATAGCCTACAAATTTTAAACATCCACTAGTTTAACAAAAGTTAAAATGAATTACTGTTGTAGGAACAGAAAGAAATGTTATAAAAATATTGTAATCTATTTATCATACATATTTGATTGATTATTCTTACTATTTAATTACTATTAATTGACACTGTTAACTAGTCCTATTTTTATTTAAAGAATAGCATTTATATAACAGAAAAGTAAATAATACAAAATAACATCTCACTCCAAGCAAATATCAATATTTTGCAATTTTGTTAAAGCAACAACATATGTGTAGAATCACTGATGATATAGAATGCTGTTTTGTTTCTGTCTTATCTGGTATAGCTGTATCCTAAGTGGTCTCCCTACCCAAGTGGCCACTCTGATCACCAGGGTCACCTGCTGTTCTCAGGTTAAGTCACTCCTTCAACATGATGTACACCTTCTTTCTAGATGATTTAAGATCCATATCCAATGCTAGTCGATCAATAAAAGCCTTTGGAATCAAAGCACTTAAAATTAATAACTCTTATTTCCCTACAGCACCTTGCATATAGCTTACAATAATTGATTGATATTATAGATATTTGTGTGCATGCAAATCTTCCTCATCAAATGTAGACATTCCAAGATCAGATACTTGGCTTCCAAGTATCTTCACATGCTTACAGCCCCTCTCCTAGGTCCAGTCCTTTGACTAATGAGGATTAAATGTCTTTGTTGCATTTGACAATAGAAAGAAACAACTAAATCACAAATCAGCTGGTCTACAACATGCATGAAGATATAGTCAATAATTATAAATTTTATCTGTTTCCTGGTCACCAGCATCATTGCCTTTGTAAGAACAGAATACTGTTTTATGAAGTACAACCATCTTGTTTGATTGCCTTCCAAGTTCTGCCTGTTATTCCAAAAAAATTAATAAGATTTGATATTTTATTTTATTAGTTTGATGTTAGAGTGATGGGATATGTATTTCTTAATTAAAGAGATATCACATAAAACAATCCTGGCCAGAGAATCTATGTTTAAACACCAAAGAAGAATGAAGAAAGTTATAGCTGATGATGGACTTATTCTATATTTAAAGAGAGACTGAGAAAATATTAATGACATGGCAAAGGAACCAAGCAGATAAAATCTGTCAGGCTGTAGAAAGCTCAAAGAAAAATTCCTATTGTTGAATGCATGACTGGATAACTACAAAAGAATTTGATGGTCTTGGGAGAGAGCTGTGGGAGAACAGAAAACTTATGTTGGAGAAATAAGAAAGCCCTGGAGAGGTCAGCTTCCTGATCATTGTTAAAAATGGCTTCAGGTCTCATAAGTCAACTGAATTGGGGCAGTGATTTCAGAAGTAAGCAAGTTTTGTGCAGAAAAAGATATGGGAAGATGATGACTAGTGATCAAAGGGTAAGATTTACTGCTGCAATTTTAAAAAGGGAAAATGGTGGGAAGAAGACATGAGAACAATGATGAATTAAGTGATTTCAGACCCGGGAGATGCCTTGAAAATGAGACTATCTTAATTATAAAGGGGAAAGAAAATGAATTAGTACACACAGAATATGAAAAAAATAAACGTAAAATTTGTTTGTTATTCTTGTTGCTTTTAGCATTTTAACAAGTACAAGTTTCTTCAACCAGAGAAATAAAAACACCAGTCCTGATGATTGTCACACAGCAAGAGGCTAGAAGAGATTCTTTTAGGTTAATTAAAAATATCATTGGGAGAATAGTTAGAAGCAGTTTTCATTCAGAACAATCGAATGAGAATAAATATATGGAGGAAGAGTAATGGTAATGAATTTTTAAAATGTTATTAGGGTTCCATCATAAATGCATAAAACACACACACATACATCTGTGATGCAGCCCTAATGACAACTATACTTCAGCAAAGAGACAAGATCAACAAACATGTGAATAAAATTGAGATTATGCCTCATTTTTAATTAAATTAATTATTTTAGTCAATAAATGAATGCCAGAAGGAAAAGCACCTCATATACAGTCACTTAACAAATTTATTAATAGTGACTACATGAAGAGCAATTCTTCAAATACTGAAAGGATTTCTCCTAAACATTTTGAGAATTATAGATGCACAGAATATTCACAAACTATTAGAATTTCATCACTATTTCATATCCACTGGTTATGCACAATAAAGTATTTTAAGTCCCTTTGTCTCAGAAGCAATGGTAATCCTACTTTTTGGTTGGAAATTCTAGGTTACATGCCACATGCATGACCTTGATTAAGTCACTATTTGATACCATCTTAATAATGTGTTATTTTTACAGTATAATTCTGAAAATTGAGGACAGTGAAAAGAAGACTAAGATTAGAGGCCAAAGAAAAAATAATAAAACAATTATTTCCTTATGCTTTTGGTTTGCCTTTCCTGCTATCCCTAATTTGACATATTATTTTCTAATTATTCTATATTTCTTTTATATGCAATATTTTTATTTTCCTTGAGCTATAAGTGACTTTAGGACTTTTATTTACATTATATATACATTGTCTAGTATAATTTTTATTTATGTTTTATATAATATGATGATAGATAACTCTTGTTTATCTGAGACAACTCATTATATTTAAAACTCATCTTAAGATTCCATTGAAAAAGGTCAGATATAAAAATAGAATCAAAATTATATATACTATCAAAACAGATCACACATGATTTATAGATCACCTGTATCAATTATGATGCATGAGGTTAAAAGTTTCAATTGAGCTTGTTAGCAAGAGTATGGGAAGGCTTGACAGTCTAACACAGGGGTGGACAACCTTTATGTGAGTGCGTGCCAAAACCAGCAAAATCTCTGACTCAAAATTCTTCTGCTTGCCAACCCTAATTTTTTGAGAACATGTTACGCCTACTTGATATCTCTTAAGGTGTACGTATGTGAAGAACCTTGAAGAAATAATGAGTTAAAAATACATTTATTTTTTAATGTATACATGTACACTGATAGTCCGACAGAAAACTTTATGACTCCATTTGATATTATCAGTGGGACTTTTGCTGCTGCATCACTGATGACAGAGATTTTACAACAGGTTTATATTTCGTGACCTTTAGAGATATGCGCGAGCTACTACTTTCATCCGTCAGGCTACTCCTATTACGAGACTTAACAAAATTCATCACTGAGAACAAAGATTCACAAGCGTATGTGGATGAAAACATGGAGAGTAATGCTGTTGCAAAGTTTTTTAAACAGAAAATATTTTCTGGAATGGCATTCCAAGTCCTCAATGGTTCGTTTTCGACACTATTGAAATTGCTCTTCCCCTCTCTCGTTAATCCATGTCTATGGTCTTTAAGATAACTTGTTATGTAAAATTATTTATTTATCTAAGATGCACCTACACTGAATTTATCAGAAAAATAAAAAAGTCGATATTAAGAAAAAAATTGTAAGTGGAAGATTATAGGAGAAGGTTTCGCGTGCCAGCAAAACTTACTGGCGTGCCATGTTTGGCACGCGTGCCAGGGGTTGCCCACCTAATATATGTTTGACTCTAACATATATTAATTAGGAATACAGAAAAATACCACACCATTTTGTTTTTCTGGCTATAAAAATATGTCTTAAGATATCACTTTATGTTCAACATCACTTTGCTAACACTGGAGGGAGGGACTAGGAGGGAGGGAGAGATGGAGGGATGGAGGGAGAGATGGAGGGATGGAGGGAGGGAGGGAGGGGGAGAGAGAGAGAGAGAAGGAGAGAGAGAGAGAGAGAAAGAAACATTGATCAATTGATCAATTGCCTCCCAGGGATCAAACCCACAACCTAGGTATGTTCCCTAACTGAGAATGGAACCCTCCACCTTTTGATATATGGGATGACACTCCTACCAACTGAGCCAATAGGCCAGGGTAGATTTTCTCACACAATTTTAAGTAGAGGTCTGTTAATTGTTTAAGGTGGCCACTAATGGGAACAGCATTCTACTTTCTGTTGAATGTGGTAGTTTAAAAAGGGTAAATGAAATAGTGATTTACTAAAAAATAAGAGAGAACTTCTTTTGCATCCTTTCATCTTATGAAGTATATGACTTCAGGCATTCCTTTTAATGTGAATAAGAATTTTTGATGCATAACAGGAACAACTAACAATTTATCCAACTGAAAAGATGAAACTTTTGAAGGCCATTTCATTGCTTTTCACATGAACAAATGCAAAAAAATGTTTTAGTTCAGAGCTTTCTTTTGGAGGAATCCCCTCGAGTTAAAAATGACTGAATAAATCTCTTGTCATTTGAAGACTATACCTAGTATTTAATAACCTAGAAGAAGACAGATTATTTCTGTTAGCAGAACAATCTGTTTCTACTACTGAGTGCCTGCTTCATAAGGTCAAGTATGCAAAGAATGCATAATCTTGAATGATAAATAAGGCTTCCCTCATTTTTAATACTGTGGAGATTCTTGTGAAAATATAAATATGAGAAGAACCCTTTGAGACTGCTTCATAGTGTGAAAATTAGAAAAATACAATTAATATCAATTTTTGTTTTTCAGAAAAGACCTTTAAGAGATGTTTGAGCATTCCAGCCTCCATTCATCCCTCCAGCAACCCATTCTTTATTAAACACAGTGTAAACCCCCCATATAGTTTTCTGAGTTAAATCCCTTGGGACATTTTTATTTAAAGACATACATATTGTATAGCTCAGATGTTATTAATTTAGAACAGCAAGCTACATAAGCGGTATTCATCTAAGATAATAAAACAAATGAGAAATTCAATGGCCTTGATGAGAACCCATCTTAATGGGAATCCACCTGATTACATCACTACCAGTCCCCTCCCAAAGGCCCAGAGCTCCTTATCTCACACCTGAGACTTTGGGTATACCCCTCCTTTATTTCCTTTTTAAAAAAAATGTTTTTATTGATTTCAGAGAGGAAGGGAGAGGAAACATCAATGATGAGAGAAAATCATTAATGGGCTGCTTCCTATATACCCCCAATTGGGGATCCAGCTGGCAACCTGGGCATGTGCCCTGACTAGGAATTGAACCATGACCTCCTGATTCACAGGTTGATGCTCAACCATGGAGCCATGCTGGCTGGGCTATTCCTCATTTTAAAATCTATCTGTTAGATATTATGCTTCTTATAACCATTTAAACAATAAATTCTAGAATGTTGGAAATGTTTGCTGACAATGAGATAAAAGTAAAAGTAGATAGATGGTTAAGTTTAGCCCTTTCCTTTTATATTTGTGCTTTGTGATATTTGACTTCCTAAAAGCTTTCAGAAAGTGTAGCTAAATTAATATTGATATTGTTATTTAATGTGAATTTGTTTGTTTTAAAAAATGATTTATAAAAGTGAAGATATAGCTCGCTCATTTATTTGTGAAAATAACCATTTAAGGGTTGACTGAATACATCCCCATGCTCTGAAGGTGCATCCAGCCCCAGGGGATGCCCATGGGTTAGTTGATTTCAGTGTGGAGAATATTGTTGCAGGCTCAGAGCCCTCAGGCTGAATTCTACCAGCACACTGGTAAGGTCTGACTTCAAGTTCAAAATATAAAATTGCATATAATGTCTTTAGCTGAAGGAAACCCTCTCTCAGCTTCTTCCAGAGGGAGCCTTCCAGCTAGGCCAGTTCTTCCATTTAACTTTGCTCTGTAGTCCACCCTTAGAGGCATTAGGAATTGTGGACTTTAACAGAAGGCAGATGTAATAAGAAAGAATAGACCAACTTTTTAATAGACACTCCAGTAGCTATTATTGTTCATTGTAAATTTTTTAAAAGACAACTAATTTTTTAATCAAAATGCCCCAATTATATCACTATTCAGTTTCACATTGCTTAATAGGTTTAAAATGGTTTATAACCTAAAGTGCAAAGTTCTTGATACTAATATTGAACGCCTCTTCAAAATCTGACCTTAGCATAGTTTTTTTATTTTATAATATGCACTAACCTCGTCCCAACACTCATATTTTCCTTGAGTACAGCATATCTTTTCACTTGGACCGTTCTCCCTGTTTTTGCCTTCAGTTACTATCATTACATCTGGCACCATTCTAACTGTCCCTCTTCTGTCACTCTTCATGTCTAGGAAAAGAGATTATATTGGGTAAAGTCACTTTGAGTTCTCAGGTCTAGTTATTCCCTCCTTACACATCTGTTTACTCAACAAATATTTAGTGAATGTTACATATGCTAGGACCCTGCTTTTAGCCCTGGAAATACAGTGTCAAACAAAGCAGACAAAGGTCCTGCTTCAGAGAGTTTATGCAGTAGGCAGGGGAAACAGACAATACATAGATAAACCTATATGTATTTGGTGTACCTGTAGGAAGAACTAAGGACTATGCAAGGAATTACATGGGCACGGGCATAAAGAGTGACTGGAACTCAGAGAGAGCTCTGCACAGGTGACAGGAGGGGAGCAGAAGAAAACTTGGGGTGAAGTCAGTGCCACCTGAATATGTAGATGAATGTTACAAGCAGACAGTACAGCAAGATCAAAAACAGTGCAGAGAAAATAAAGCATTTGTGAGAAATGTTGTGGGCATTGGTGAAGCGCAACTACAATGAGTCATGGGAGGCAGCCTTCAGGGCCCATGCAAAGAAGAGTGGATTTTATTCCAAGTGTGAAGGAAAGGTGAGGAGGGTTGAACAAGAAATGGCATGATCTAATCCATTTTTCAAAAGCATCCCTCCACGTGCTAGATAGGAGGCTCTCAGAAGGGACAGGGAGCTCAGAGATGACTTCTGGCCATGGTCCAGGTAGAGGTGAAAGCAGCTGGGAGAAAAGGAGGAGCTGGTCAATATCTGGTGTATTGAAGGTAGGATGTCAGATTGGCTAATGGACTAGACTGGATATGAGGAGAAAAAGAGTTAGTCACATATGACATTCATGTGTGAGACATGACAACTAGGAATGGAGAAGAATCAGAGAATACTGGCAGAAGAGTAAGTTTGGTGGGCAGTAGAGAGTAAGACTACTATTAGGTATGTATGATGCATCCAAATGGTGATTGCCAATGGAAATCTTTATTACATCATTAAATGTGTGAAAATCTTGAATTTCCAGAGCTGGGCATATAAAATTGGGATTTATTAGCTTTGATACATCCATATTACTGTAAGAAATTTTTAGTCTTAGTATCTTAATTACACATGGAAGATTTGTTTACTTGCCATAAAATAAAAAGTTATTGAAGAGAGAACATAATCTTCTGAGTGGTTTTCATATAATTGCAATCTGATAGTTAAGTTCAATGGCTATTGGCTAAACTAATGAAAATAACATTTAAAATGTAAGTGGTTTGACACATTGTGAATTTTGTTCATAAAACCAATTCTGAATTCTTTTAAGCTTGTTAAACGTTTTATATTGACATTATTTATTAACAGTTATGATATACAACATCTTACCATGACAATTTTCAAATATGAAGGTACATTTTGTTATTATTCTGTTAATTTATGATATCACAATAGGTGGGAAATTAAAGATTCCGATTAGGCCAGAAAGGCCTTTAAAAAAACATTAATTTAAGGACATGAAGTCAAATTTAATTATTTCTCCCTGAAGTCAAACCATTCCATATCTATTCCTACTTGTTTACTGCAATAACATTTAAAACAACACACTAGATTTTATCTCAATATAAAAAGGCCATATAGAACAAGCCCACAGCTAGCATCATATTCATTAGTAAAAAACTGAAAGCTTTTCCTCTAAGACCAGGAGCAATATAAAGATACCCAGATAAGTTCTGGAGATCTATACAACACAGTGCTTATAGCTAACTATACTTTATTATATATTTAAAATTTGCTAAGAGGGTAAATATTATGTTAAGTGTTCTTAACACACACACACACATACCAAATAATAATAATCTATAATAATTAAAGCATAATATGCTAATTAGACCAGGCGACCTTCCAGACAAAGCCAGGGCTGAGAGGGAAGCCTGGGTCCCGGATGGCAGAGGGAAGCCATGCTGGCAGCTGGGGGAAGGAAGGCCTACGCTTGCACGAATTTCATGCATTGGGCCTCTAGTTTTAATAATAATAGGTTGAGAGGGAACTTTGGGAGATGATGGATATGTCTATGGCCTTGATGGACCTGTAAGCTGTATCTATTACATATGTACAGATTTTTTACATAACAATCATGCTTCAATTGAACTGATTTTAAAATATACTAGATTTAAAAATAAAATAGCATTAAACAGCGTTATTAAGATATAATTCACATACAATACAGTGCACCCATTTATTCACCGATTTAATGATTTCGTACAATCACAGGATTGTGCAACCACCACCACAATCTAATTTTAGAACATTCTTGTCACCCCCAAAAGAAAACCTGTAACTGTTAGCAGTCACCCATGTCAACTCAAGGTAACCACTATTCTACTTTTTTTGTTTTTCCATATTTCCTATTCTGGAAATCTCATATAAATGGAATAACAAAATATGTAAACTGTTATGAGACCTTCATTATTTTGTACTGAATAAAATGTAATTCTATGTTTAACCACCTTTTATCCATTAATCATTTGATGAACAATTGGGTTGTTTTCCCTTTTGTGGTATTCAGAACAAAACTGCTATGAGCATTCATGTACTAGTACAATATTTTGAGTAGATATATGTTTCCATTTTTCTAGAGTATATAACTAAGAGTATAATTGTGGGTAATAGTATCTTTCTAAAAATCTATTTTAAACTATTATTCAATTCAGAAACTTGAATTTGTCAAAAAACATAATTTTTATTGGTAAACTATAAAAGAAAAAATACTGACTCTCTAGGATATTGATAATTTCTAATTGACTTGGGAGTTCTCTCATGGATCACATACAAAATCCATGTAATCCTCATTCAACATTGAATGGATACACATGAAAATACTAAGTCATTTCCCAAGGAGGAAATCATTATTCGGATTGCAATAGAGCTTCATAAATAGAATTTTATGTTAAGCTGACCTAGTTTAAGCATTATATTAGGGATTTCCTAGTCAGCGGGTTTTGAGGTAATTGCAGATTTTTAACTATGAAAATGGCAACAAAATGTAACAAGAAGCTAGGTTTTTCTTCAAATTTACTTGCCTTCATTAACTTAGAATGTAGGACATTTGTTTGTAAGTGGCCCCAAAGGATATACATGTATTTTATATGCTGGTATTTTTAAGTGACTGAAGAAAAAAAAAAGAGTTACATGAGACAAAAAGCAATTGAGGCAACCAAGGGTTAACAAACGTGCTTATGTGTGTTTAAAAGTCCAACTCACCTTTTTTATTTATTTTTTTAATTTTAAAGTTGTCTCAATATGTCCTAGTTTTCCATCCTCCAGAAAGAAAGGAAAAGCAGAAACAGTGAAGTTCCCGGTAGCTCTCAGGCAGCCCCTTGACCTAGTGTGGTGAAGTTGCTTGGAAATCAGGAGTTTTAGTTCTAGGTTTCTAAAACTGTTTTACCTTCTTGATATTGGGATTCCCTCAACCCATAAAAGCTATATTTTCAAAAGAGTAGGGAATCACTAGCACTCATGGTTGCATGGATATTTAAAGAGCCAAATGAAAAGTTTAAGTTAAAAAAAGGTGGGGGGGGGCTGTGTTAAGTGAAAAAAAAAGTTTAAGTTAAAAGAAAAAAAAAAAGGCTGTCAGTAGACCAAATATTGCTCAGTTAACTGGGTGCTCCCAGAATGGGATGGGTGGACTGCTTTCTCTCACCCACATATTCTTGCTGGCCCATTCTCCTCTGAATTCAACCTGCATAAAAACAGATTAGGCTCATTAATTAGAAACCAATAGTAATACATTATACTGGACCATCCTTTATAAAAAATTTATCTATCATGATGTCTGAAAATTGGAAATATTTGTAGGAATATTTAGCTCTTAATATAAGTATGAAAAGAACTATTCATGATTGTTGTTTTATAATGTTCAAGGTGGTAAACATTTGTGGAAATTCTGCTTGATTCATAAAATCTTAAAAACACTGATTCAACTCTTTGTCTTAGTACAAATATTTGGATTTCTCAGGTTAGTCATAAGTGCTTTAATAAAATAAGTAACATAAGAAGTTTACTAATATATTATACTAATATATTCATATATAGATATATTAATTGAATTAATATTACATAGTACTATGTTATATAGTTGATGATACTAACTATATGTGACATATATTGGGTCAATATAAGGTTATTGTAATCACTGATGATTAGTACTAGTGAAAATTAGGAAATTTGAAATGAGAGCCAGACTCCTTGCCTGGTAGAAGCATTATAACTAAACAGGTGTGACTCTTGAGCAAGTCACTTAATCTCCCTTAAACTTTGCATTTTCATCTGTAATACAAAGACGGATAAATTAACTTTCAAATGTGGACAATAAAATGCAGTTCTATGGAATCTGACTTCACCATCATCTCTCAAACGCATTCTGATTTTTTTTTCTTGAGCAGGTTGCTGAAAAGCAACACCAAAAATAAACATCTGAAGGAAAAGCCCAGCTGTGCATTATCACAGGTTTCAATTACACATAGACAACCCCCACACCATAACTGATACAGAATCAGAAAGAAATAGCCAATCAAATCACCCTCATAAATGGAGAGCAAAGCTAAAAAAATCTTTTACTTGTTAAAAAGCAAATAAACAAGCAAGCAAGAAAATAAGACACTCTGCATGCTTACTGGGTTTTAAATTAGGATTTCAGAAATTTTTGTCTTTTGTAGAGTGCATTAACATGAAAATAAGTCTAACATCAGAAAAATGATTATTTGTAAATTATATTTGAAAGCTCCAACAGTTAACAATGCAGCTCAAATTCTGAGATATATAAATACATTTATGTTAAAAATAAAAATTATACATATACAATTTTTATTATTTATCAGATTCTGTTTCTAACAGAAATTTGTAGAAAATATACAAATTTAGCCTATCGCAGAACTGATTTGTCAGATTATACTCTTAGTGTATATACTTATAGTTAGTAGCATTATATGTACAATTTATATGGTGTCTTATAATATTGTACATATAGGCACACATATTCATACACAAACATACCAGACACTTTTAGGAATCTTATTACACATTTATCAGATTCAATTAACTGCTGTACTTTTACTATTTTAGTGCTTTAACTCCAGGAAACTAAATAATGATTAAGAAGCAAATTATTAATTAGGTAATTGTTGACTAACTTTACTATAACCGAAGTCTCACGACAAAGATTTCAGTAGGAAAGAATTTTTGAGAAACAAATTTAATATTGACATATGGGGATTAGAACAATGGGGAATTGCAATGTTGGAATATTCATGTTTCAAAGACACAATAGTTTTCAGGCTGTCCTTGAAACCTATGAACTTTGCATAATGTCATTTACACATTGTTACTTCCTTTTTTTTCAAAATTTCAACATTTCTGTTAGATGTACATTAATCTCGTTGTTGCAATTTATCAGAAAGTAATGCATTAAGAAGTAAATTAGCAATAATAACCATTAGCCACTTCAAAAGTTTTCCTTATAACCATTAAGTAAAACTTGATTTAAATGTACTCTCCATTGAAATTCTTTAAAAATATTATTTAACTAAAATTTAAGCTTGCTATTGTTGTCCCTTAATAAAATTTACATCCTGCATAATACCTAATCAAAGTTTAACTATGTTTGTGATTTTGACAGTGTTATTTACATGATAACATTCAGTTTCACTGATGTTTTCACACCTAACGCCCATGCCCTCCTCTTATTAACTCGAAGAGCATCAGCAATTAAACCTGTCTTATATAATTTTATTAGCTAATGTCATCCTAATAAATTCAATAAAAAGAAGCATTAAAAAAAACAACCTGTCTTGCACCATGATTCTCAAGGGCACTGCACAATAAAGGTTGTGAGCAGAATAGAAGAGGAATGTTTTCCCATTTGAGCCTACAACAGACTATTTTGTTTCATTGCTTTTCAATGAAATATCAAGGAAAATCAAAGACAGAGTCACAACAGAGGTCGATCATGCTCTGTGTCCTGGAGATTTCCAAAATAACACTGAAATAAAAATAACCTTTCTCAAGTGCTTAATATTTTTCAGACACTATATTAAATACTCGAAAACCTATTTAATTTAATACTAACTGTAATCCTGCAACATTAATATCATCATGCCCAATTTATAAATGGCAAAATAGGTGAGAAACAGAAGTCATCTCTGGCATCCTAGAATTTGCCCATCACTCACAGCCAGGCCTTGGCATTCTGCTGGTGAACACAAAACTATCTGACAGATCATCAACAACAGATAAGGCCACTCTGTGACCATGACAGATGAAGGGCACTCGGTAATTCTGTCTGAACACAGACAAAATATGACCACTGTGCAAACCACATATGGTCAAATACCCCCCTATCTTAACACAAGTGACTGTCTCACTCTGGTTTTCCTTTCTCCTAGGTAAGTTTTATTAGTGCCCCATGATTCCCCATGGTGTCTTCTCCCCCCCTACAATAACAGATATTCCAACTTGTTTAACTATAGGTATGTTTCTGGTGATATTCAAAGCCTCTAATGATGGTGGGCATTGACATAGTAAACCTCAGGAAGTTTATTTTTTTTTAATTTTTTAAAATTTAAGGTAATATTGCTTAATAACATTATATGGCCCTAACCAGTTTGGCTCAGCGGATAGAGCGTTGGCCTGTGGACTGAAGGGTCCCAGGTTCGATTCTGGTCAAGGGCATGTACCTTGGTGCAGGCACATCCCCAGTGGGGGGTGTGCAGGAGGCAGCAGATCAATATTTCTCTCATCGATGTTTCTAACTATCCCTCTCCCTCTCCCTTCCTCTCTGTAAAAAAAATCAATAAAATATATTTTTAAAAAACAAAATTATATGAATTTCAGATGTATATATATTATCTATATATATAAAAAGCCAGCGACCAGAACGTGGTAACAACTGGAACAACAGGTCGCTATGATGCCTAATGCAGCCAGCAAACCAGCCTGATCTGGGGTGGGGCTGGCCAGCCAACCTCCCGTGGCCCCTCCCCCAGGCCGGCCCTGCTCCCAATTGGCCTCTCCCACCCCATCAAGGGTGGGGTAACTGGCCAACACCCCTCGTGGCTCCTCCCCCAGGTGGCCCCACCCCTGATTGGCCTCCTACCCCAATCAGGGGCATGGCCCGCCAGCCAATAGCCCATGGCCCCTCCCCCTGGCCCTGATTGGGCCCCGATCGGGGCCAGGCCAGCCAGACCCCACCTGTGCACGAATTCATGCACTGGGCCTCTAGTATTTTGATATTTGTTACACTATTGTGTGCTCACCTTTACTTACCATACATAACTCCCTTTACACAACTTGTCCTTACCTCACTCCTTTTCCCTCTAGTAACCACCATTCTGTAGTCTATATCTATAAATTTCTTAGTTTATTTGATGCTTTTTTTGTTTATATTCCAGATATGAGTGAAATCACTTTAAGTGTCTTCATCAGATGATAAATCTTTTAATGAACAGAAGCAGATTTTAAACTCTTTTTTTTAACTTTCTTTTTTTTTTCCAGGTGTTAAACTCTTGTCTTCTATTATCTGCATTTTGTTGTGCCTACATCATTGCAGCCCAAGTTAATTTTATATAACTTACAACATATGGCATGCTATTGGAGTCATAAGAATCTCAAATATAGATTTACAGACAACTGAAGGACACACACAAAAATCACATAGAGAGGGTGGGAGGAGTTGGCAAATAAAATTCATCCAACAATGTGCAGAGGCGGGAATGAGTAAGAAATGTTAAAATAATGCCAAAAATGTCCAAATTCTGACAAAGTCCAACAAAAGGATGAATTAACAAGTCTATGACAGCGAGCACAGTCTAAGTGTCTTACATGGATTAACATGTTTCTCATAATATCACCACAAGTCAGATTTTATTCAGATTTTACAAATGGAGAAATTAAGGTACCAAGTAAACATCTTGGCAAATGGTTTATGCAGCTGGTAAATGACCAAGCCAGGATGCACATTTTAGGACTATAGACAAAATAATTGCACATGTACTTACAAGATTTGTTAACTTTGTTCCACAAATTGGAAATTGGATAAAATGATACAGTCATTTAAAAAGTATTGCAGAAACAGTCATTCATCTCTACCTGATCTACTGCCTTCATGTTGAATAGTTTTCTGAGTACCTAAAAGTAATTACCCAAAGCACATCTCCTTCACATTCCAAATATCTAAGAGGCAGTCGTTTCCTTGATGACTTTCCTGAAAGTCAAACACCAAATCACACAAACATCCCTACAATGTTAGTACTTGTTGTTCTCATATCCTCTGGGGTTACTTATCTGAACTACACACTGCATTGCTTTCCAAAATAATCTTTAGAAAAAGCTTGTTTACTTCAATATCTAAAGCTTACCACTGTAGGAACATACCCCTGAGGAGTAAATATTAGACCTATATTAAATGTCTTTGATTTGTAAATATCATTTGGTGACCTATTATAATAGGCATCAAAACATCATTGCTTGAGTTTATTTCAAGCCAACATGTCTTCCCATAACAGCAATTTCAAATTAAGTATTTAAGATAACACAGCATGGTATAAAGGACTCCATAAGGACTCAAATATAAGATAACACCAACTTTTTTGAGGAATAATGTTTAGGAGAAGTCAAGCTTTCCTTGATATTTGGGTATACAAGGTAGTTGCTGATTACTACACACCATCTACCACTTTTCTAGGTGCTCCGTGGAAAACTAATTTATGAAAGTATTAATTTGGTTAAGACAAAATCTAAGTCATTTTGGTCTACTTTTTTATAGTTTTATAAAACTACTTTTTTAAAGTAGTTTTATAGAACTACTTTATAGTTCTGAAAAAAATTCAGAACTATAAAAAAAGTTGCCTACATGATATTTTGGGTGTTCTTAGGCTATGAATCTCTGGAATTCTCTCATTTCAAGCCCTTTGAGAAATACATGTATTTCTCTGCCTTAGAGGAGGTTTGCATTGTGGGGAAACAAGCAGTAGTTGTGTGAGACCAGAGCAGCCTGTTTTTTCCCCTCTGATATCTGAACTAATTAAAAGGTTACTGCTATTACAATGGAGGAGAGAAGTGCCTTTGAATGATGATGGTAGAAAGTAAAGGTATTGCCTGAAGCCTAGGTAAACGGTGGAGATGCATGGATACCAAAGATCCCAGGTACTCTTCCTCACATTGCCCCAGTGTCCTCCTGGAGGTGGTAGGTTAGCTGGGGAACGACTAAAGGTCCATCAAGAGATGCTAAACCAGAAAGAGAATTGGCCCCAAGGCAGTTGGAAGACCCAGAACATCAGTTTTATGCGCCACAATTCAATAGACAATGGCTGTTTTAGTGACTATTGGACCTATAGTTTGAGGAGCTGCTTCTATATTTTTGTTCAGCATAAAAACCTTGAGTTCTTTGAATGACCTCAGGGTTGGGGAACCCCTGGGCCAGCTGTAAAGTTGAAGATGAAACTTATGGCTCAGGTTTGATTTAAATAAATGTAAGCTAACTTTTCTTGCACACATGAATTGTTTCAGAAAGATTTATACCTTCCATGTGGCAGTATGGAATAAAGTAGTATACATTATTTTTATTTACTGAATACTACCTTTCTTTGTTCAGAGAGCTCTCAGAGATTTGCTCAAGGTCACAGAACAAGTGAATGGTTAAACCTATACTTGAACACGGGGTCTGTCTGATCTAAAGCCCCAAATCTCCCCACTGGGCTGTTCACTCCATTTGACTGAATCATTGGATAGATAACAAGATTTGAGAAGTAGTCAGACTAAGGAATTGTAGTGCACTGGTAGGCAATGGACAATGTGGTCAGATATGACCTTTATTTATGAAACAGCTATTTATCATGTAATTCTTGTAATAAATAGGAATAGACCCTGTTCTCAAAGAGCTCCATAAGCAGGTTACTTCACTCCTCTGAGCAACAGTTTGTTCATTTACAGAATGTGAGAAATAGGTGTACCCTCTGAAAGGAAGTTTTGAGGATAAAAGGCATGCCTTTGTAAAAGTGCACTGCAATTATTATAGAAACTACTCCAAAATGATGGTATGATCTGTACAAACAGTTGAATGGTACTTGGTACCTGAACCTTTGTGTTGACATTAAGAATAAGAAGGTTAGGGTGAGAGATGGTTTGGTAGAAAGAGAGAAAGATTAAAGATCATATTTTTTTCTTAAAAATTCAGGCTTATAGTATATTGAGTATTAAATATCAGTATACTGAATGTTTACCATGCAAAGCTCTTTGCATCAGTTAAGCCATTGTAGCCTTATAACAACCTTCCATGGTAGGAATTGCCATCATTCCCTTGAAACAGGAAAGGAAACATTCTTAGTAAACCAGAGAGAATTGCCTCAAATCAGACAGTTTCATAATAAATGCTGGGTTTGAAAACCAGTTATTTCCTGTCCATGAATAGAGCCCATATTCATATTCAGTACTAACAATAACCAGGTACTGATCACAGATAAGTATGCTGTAGCACAACCCTTTAAACTGTGAGTTTGAGATATTTATTCCACGTTCTCCTCATCACCTTCACAGCCCTTGGACAGCATGCTGCCCACTTCCCAGGCCCTGGGATAACTCCTTTGTCAAACTCATTTCTGGAGTTGAATTGAAGTGGAAATGACACTATCTTACCCACTGTGTTAAGACAGATTTAAGGAAGAAGGAATAATTTCTGGTCTTAGTGGAGAACAGAAAGCACCATTGATCCAGAACAGAGGTGAGGAAAGTCCAGCCTGTGGGCTTTTTAAGGCCTCTAAAATCATTTGGTTGGCCCTGCCAAGACATTAGGGGTGAGTTAATTAAATATTTGACCAAAGATAGCAAGCTACTTTTTAAGTTGACAATTTTGTATGGCCCTTGAATGATGTTATAAATACTGTATCCAAATAGCCAGTGGCAGAAAAAAGGTTCCCCCACCAGTATTGACTACAGTGTAAAAGGAACTGAGAAGCCCTCCAGAAGTGAAGGATGAACTAATTGTTCTGAGCAAAATGGAACTTGGGAAGAGTGGGACACATATCCAGGACAGCCTACTTGTGCTTCTGTAAACATTTATTCTGTGAGTTGAAGCAATTGGGTATGACCTCCATGGTCTTAAGAAGAAAAAGGCTGACACTTGATCCACAAGAAATGAAAAGTCCCCATCCAGCTTTCTAAAATGACAGAAGGCAAAGATGACAATGAGCAGAGTCTGTGTTTGAGGTCTATAAGTGGAGAGAAAAACCCCAGCAGATTTTAGAACAATATGAGCTAATCCAGGAATGTGGCAGAAAACAGTGTGTGAAAGAAGAGGGTAGGTTATTTTCTTGCTGTTCCATCACCATTAAAAACACCATTTTTTAAAAATAACCATTTTTTTAAGTGTAGAGAAACTGTCATTAAACACAAGCACATGCCACAATATAAACAAAGGGATTTTATTTAATTTTATAACTAAGTTAGTTTCTCTCAGTTTTATTAATATACACTTCTTTCACAACTTATTGTGAATCCTCCAACTGTGTGTAAAATACTAAATATAGTTTAAATAATCTTGTAGTGGCTAGCAATCTCATTTAGAGAAAAAAAAAACACTTTTCCATGGTGGTGGCTACTCTTTCATGGTCTCCCATTATTTAAAAAATAATGAATTTAGCAAGTAGAAATGATCAGCACAGTCCCATTCCCATTTTTTAAATGCACACCACATGGGACTCGTTTTAATAAATATTAGGACATTCACTGATATTTTCCAAAATAAATATTTAAATTTGTGTTTTGTCAATTTACAAAAATGGACATGGTCTTTGATAGACATCAGATTCCAAAGCTTCTAAATTTCAGTATTGTGAATTTACAATGTGGCTCTGGAGAACTTTGGCCAATAAGAATCATTAGGTAACTAGAGGCCCGGTGCATGAAATTTGTGCACAGTGGTGGTGGGGGTATTCCTCAGCCCGGCCTGAAACCTCTAGCAATCCGGGACCCCTTGGGTGATGTTGGGTCTAAACTGGCAACCGGACATCCCTCTCACAATCTGGGACGCTGCATGCACCAGTGACCATATAGGTGAAAGGCATCTTGCTGTTGTATGGGCAGCTACATTTTTCCCCCCTGATTATAAAAAGTAGTACATAACATGATCCTCTGAGGCAGTAGTACCATTTTCCCCATCTTATGGGTGGAAAAACTGAAGCAGAGAGAAGCTAAGTAATTGGCTTTGTCACACAGTTATAAGTGTCAGAATCAGTGCTGACCCCAATATATGCAAGCCAGAGTCCATGCATGTCATCACTGCATCATCCTGTTTTTCACTGTTAGAGTAGCCTTGCCAGGTTTTAATTTTTAAATCTAAGAGATTGTTCCCAGTATATAGGGTAGGGTCCCTAGGCCTGGCTGGCGATCAGGGCCATCTGTGGGGTGACTGATGGGCAGGGCAATCTGGGGTCCCTGCTGGCACCCACCTTGGTTGGCGGCTTGGCGCCATCCACTGGCCGGCCCCACCACCCGATTACCGCCGCCAGTCACCTCCCTCTTGGGAGCAGATGCTCAATGCAGGAGCTGCCCCCTGGTTGTCAGTGTGCGTCATAGCGACTGGTCATTCCACTGTTCAGTCAATTTGCATATTAGGGTTTTATTATATAGGATGGCGTATAATGTTTGTTCATAACCAATCACAAGTTACAGATAAAGTATAATTATTATTCATATTGGTCTCCAATAAGAATTTTTGTATTTGAGATTCTCAAAAAGAGATGAAAACTTCTTTGGGCACTTAATTCCAATTTCTTGTAGTTTACAAAGGCATAAATCACTTCTAATTCTGCACCATCCTGAAATCTATCTGGAAGAACTTGGACAGAGACAAAGAGCCTGATTCTCCTTTCCATCTCTCTTTTCACAATCATTTGTCTTCCACTTAATACACACACAAAAAGGACATATCTCTTACACATCCTGAATCTTACTGTGTGCCATTCTCCAGGGACAGCCTTACAGAGAACAAGAGAAAAAAACACACAATTAGAAATACTGGTATAGGTGAGGAGAATGCAATCCTCCTCTGATTGCATCACAAATCCTTTTATAATTCAAGGTGAAAATAATAGATTTATCAGCCAGCAACATATCATCCTCATCTTAGACTACCTCTTAAGGCCAGTGTCTCTTCACTCTAGCCTAGTTCTCTCTTTTTAAAATATTTATTTATTGATTTTAGACAGAGAGGAAGGAGAAAGAGAGAGAGAGAGAAATACTGATTTGTTGTTCCACTTATTTATGCATTCATTGGTTGATTCTTGTATGTTCTCCGGTCTGGGATCAAACCAGCAACCTTGGCGTATTGGGACAATGCTCTAACAAACTGAGCTACCTCGGCAGGGCTAGCCTAGTTCTCTTATCTTCTCTCTCTACTTCTACCCTTTAAAGGATTTACCTATTTTTTAAGGCTTCAGTGATAATTGTTCATCTTTTATCTTTTACAATATTTATTTACTTATTTACAGAATTTTATTTGGTGTTCTTTAGAGCACCTACTAGGTTTAGTTTTACATAAACTTTCACTTTCGGTTCACATCTTCTTGCTGAGAGAGCCCTGAATGATGCTCATTTCACTAGAAGATTTTCAAAAGAAGTTCTGGAAAGATGACAAGTTGTAAAAAATTAGGAATGTGGAGTCATAAGCTTAGCATGTCAAAAACGGAATGCATCATTTGTTTCCCCATCTCAAACTATGGTTTGGTAACACTGATCACAGAGAAGTGAGTAAGTTGAATGAAGTTGGGGGTGGGGGGGGTGGATATCAGAAGAAAAAAAGGGGGCGGAGAAAAGCCAATGACATTATTCTTAAAATTATCCAGGCAGTGGAACTGAGTAGGAATTATGAAGAAGGGATGGGATTTAGAGCTGTAACTCTCAACATTTGTTATTGTTGTGGATCATTCACAGGTGGCAAAACACTGCTGTCAGTTATAGCCTTCAATGCGCAGAATGATTCACAAGAGGCACAGGTGAGCAGTTCACAGATATTTCTGAATCTGCATTGCAAAAGTGCCGCTGAGGAGTTTTTATATACTAGTACAGATCCTTCCCCAATCTTTCTTGACAATCACGTTGCAGAGACAGCCCCAGGTGTCAAGACTTGTCAATGGTGTGAAAGCTAGAGCAGAATAGATTGCATTCTTAGGGTCACTGCTTTTAGCTTTCAAGTCTGTATCAGGAGGATGGGTGCTTCCTCTCAATGGAAATAAGGCAAATCAGAACAATGAATACTTTTAAGATAAAAGTTAAATTATTTTTTAAAATTTGTTCCTAAAATGAAAGCAGATTTTTTCTGATAATAAAAATAATTAAGCTAAGAAAAATCAATATTAAAACTATTCAATTAAGTTATAACCTCATAGTTTCATTTATTAATATAATGTGGGTGTATTTTATATCAATACATGTAATGATGTACAGAAGTGCATTGCATGAAATTGCCTTACGTTATTTAGACAGTTCCCAACTGATGCATATGACGTTATTTTCAATTTATTTACTTTAAATGATGATGAGCCTTGATGATACATATCTGTACATATGTGTTTTATTCCAAAAGTGGTACTTCCGGGTGAAAGGGCATGCAATAGAAATGTTAGATACCTTTTAATAACTTGCATAACAAAAGTTCTCATAGTTTTATATTTCATCAATAATACAGAGAATTTCTATTCCAACCCTCAGCAATGATGGGATTTTTTTTTAAACATAGAAAGTTTAAGATCTTGTCAGAAAAGTCAAGCAGAGAAGCTGCAATTGACTAGAACTGAATGCCTGGAGTTCAGTAAAGAGACCAAAGATAATATAAGTCTGGTAGCTATTTCCACGATTATTTGTTAGAAGAAGCCAAAACAGTTAATGTAATTTTTCAAAAGTGTGTAAGGGGAAAGAATTCATAAATCCAAATTTCTTTTAAAAATGTCAACATTTGAAGGGTGCGAAAAAGGAGATCTATAAAAAAAGTTAGAATGGGAGATCAGCAATGTAGCAGGAAAATAACAAGAGGGCAGCAAAGTAACTGAAAATAAGGGAGTGCAGTATAACAGAAGGCAAGGTAGAGAGTTGTGTTATTTTTTTAAAGACTATAACATAAAAATAATTAGCACTCAAAGCACTTTGCAGTCTAATCATAAGAATTTTAGAATACCCTTGGTATGGAGAGAGTCACTCAATAGGAAAACTTGGATAAAATGAAATAAGATGGATGGCTTAAGAGTTTACTCAACCTTGGCAGTTTCAGGAACTGAAAACCTTGGGTTAAGGGAGGAATTGTTGACTCTCTTCTAAATTACTGTATATATAATATTTACAGATTCTCAGTTTCAGATGATTTCCAGAGCCATAGTTCAGCAGCTGCAGTTTAAAAGCTGTGAATTTAAACATTTCAGTATAACAGCTGAGGAACTTGTTCTCCAAAAACAGAAACCCCAGGAGACACAGAGAGTTGCCAAGCGCTGAAAGTTCAACCCACCATTTCTGACTTCATTTTCCACATGGGGCTTTGGAGAGCTTAACCTACAGTTGAGCCAGCGAATCTTGAACATTTCAAGAGGTTACTAGTATGTGAATCCCCCTTGGAGAAGAGTTTTAAATTAATATAAAATAGGTTTTGTGTGTGTACAGTTCTATGAATTTTAACACGTGCAGATTTCTGTAACATCCACCATAATCAGATTACAGAATAGTCCCATCAATCCCCAGACTTCCTTTGTACTGTATTCCTTTAAAGTCACACAACCCCCTCACTCCTAGCCTCCAGCAAGTGCTACTTTGCTTTTGATCTGCATAGAACTTTTGCTTTTCCAGAATGTAATATCAATGGAATCATATAGTATGTAACCTTCTGAGATCATTATGAATAGAGTCTCAATAAACATTTATGTACAAATTTGTTTGAATATAGGTTTATAAATTTGCCTGCATAAATACCCACAATTAGTTCAAAAGAAAGGAATGAGATTCTGGGGTCATGTAGTAAGTAAATATTTAATTTTATAAAAAATGAACAAGGTGTTTTCCAGAGTGTCTCTATCATTTTATACTTTTTATAAGATTTTGCTTCATCGATGTATAAGAGCTCCAGATGCTCTGCATCCTCACTGGCAAGTCTTGATATTCCCTCTCTCTCTCTCTCTCTCATTATAAAAAATGAACAAGGTGTTTTCCAGAGTGTCTCTACCATTTTATACTTTTTACAAGATTTTGCTTCATCGATGGATAAGAGCTCCAGATGCTCTGCATCCTCACTGGCACGTCTTGATATTCCCTCTCTCTCTCTCTCTCTCATATATATTTATATATAAAGACTATATATGTGTGTATGTATATTTAATGTTAGTTATTATAATAGGTTGTGGTATTTTATGTGGTTTTAGTTTGCATTTCTGTAACGGCTAATAAGTTTTACCATCTTGTCATGTGTTTAAGTACTATCCATATGTCCTCTTTGGCAACCTGTCTTTACATGTTTTCTTCCCAATTTTTAATTGAGTCGTTTGCTTTTTATACTATTGGTTTTAAGTGTTCTTTGTATACTTTCTATAAAAGTTCCACTTTGCAAATATTACCCTTCTACCCAGTTTGTAGTTTCTTTTCACTCTTCAACTTTTATTCACAAAGCAAAGGCTTTCTTTATTAAAATCATTCCTTTTTTATCATGTTAATTTTCATTTAAATTTCCCTCTAAAGGACCTTTTCTGTGACCCATGTTTTTTTCTTGAGCATCTATGTGTTTAGATAAACTGAAGTATGATATTAGGATAATTTGGCCTTTTAGCTAAAAGAGTGGCTCTGAGCTCAGCCCTCCTGTGAGTATTCATCTACTAAAAGCTTTTCCTGGCAGCAACTAACATTCTGTTTACTGACACCCTTATCTCTTAACTCTGTTTCAATGGATTGTTTTATGTTATCTGCTTATCGCCTAGCAGAGAAAATGGAGAGTCCTTGCACAGCGTGGTTATTTGTGTGAATAATTTAATATTCATAATTCATCTCATGCATTATTTTCCAAGGCAATATGGCAAGTCTGACAATTTTTGAGCACTGGAGTTGCATTCTAACTACAAATAAGTTTATTGTAGTAGGATGAACAGTAAAAAAAAATATTGTTTAGCAAGGGGAGTCTAAAAGTGTGGTAGGAATTGTTCTGTTATCACTATAATTGATATGGTTTAAAGGTCAAAACAAACGGAAATCTGAAATTGCAGGCGTGGGATGAACCCTATGACGAAATGTAACTTCTGCCTCTGTGTCTAGGGCATTGAACTCAAGACATTCAAAATCAACAGAATCTATCCGACTTTTATATTTCTGCTGCTCAGAAAATAAAGGGAGTCAAGAAAACACTTTCAGACACAAGACAGCTTGGGAGGTGTTTGTCTATTAAGTGACAAGATGAAATTAAATTGAGAACAAGTTTAGTCTAACCTAGTTATGACCCAATTGATCTGCAGGAGATCCACCGAGACTCTTGAAGAACAGCACTTAAAAATGAGGACAGGCAGGATATGTCTAAGCCACATACTTGCAGTGTGTCTTCTGGAGTTTTCTAATTAACCCCAGTGAAATTTCAAACATGATTTTTCTATTGCCTTAAGTGGTAAGAATAAAAAAGTGTCAGGTAGGACAATGATGCACTGATCTTTACTTGGGGCATTGCAGCTGCTGACCCATTGTCACGGGGAATCACTTTGAAGTGTAGAAAGATGGACAGATTTGTGCTAATATACCTCCATGCTCAACTTGGTTCCTTTGTGATAAATTGTTAACATTAGCAAACAGTTCAGAAGGCATCTGTGGGAACATGAACAGGGAAACTTTGATGATCAAAAACAAAACAAAACAAAACAAAACAAAACAAAAAAATATTCTGAGAACTCACAGAGATATGTTCCATTTTAGAATAATAAATCTTTAATTTTCAAACAGTTATTTGAAATACGCACACACATGCATGTTTTTTATGATTGATAATAAACTATAGATTTTTTGCCACAATTTGAAAAACTCTGGGAAGTTTAAGCTTGTCTTGATTTTTCTCCTTTAAAAAATAAGATTTATTATATTTTGAAAGTATTTAGTTTACTACACATAAATATAATCATAATTGATCCTTTAAAATGAATGTGGTCATTACTAATATAATTGAAAGACCATCCACTAGTTAAAAAATGCAAGTGCATATGAATATAACTAGTTCTAAATGGCAAATTATGTGAGGAAGATAGCTTAAAAATATTCTCCCTAATTTAATTAATCTAGACAATAATACATAATCTGCAGGTTTGTAATAGCAATTAAAAACATGATCATGTTTGACTAATTAGAATAGTTTTCACAGTGGGGCCAATTTGCTCATCTACATAATAAAGTATACAGAAACTTTACATTTATGTCACATTAAAAATAAGTAAAACCATATACTCTACTTAAGAAAATGTATATAGATATAGTCTAAAATGTGACATATCTGTTTTTTAATCCACTCATCTGCTGATGGGCACTTAGACTGTTTCCAAATCTTAGCTATGGTAAATTGTGCTGCTATGAACATAGGGGTACATATATCCTTTCTGATTGGTGTTTCTGGTTTCTTGGGATATATTCCTAGAAGTGGAATCACTGGGTCAAATGGGAATTCCATTTAGTTTTTTGAGGAAACCCCATAATGTTCTCCACAGTGGCTGCACCCAGTCTGCATTCCCACCAGCAGTGCAGAAGGGTTCTTTTTTTTCACATCCTCACCAGCACTTGTTGATGATAGCCATTCTGACAGGTGTGAGATGGTACCTCATTGTTGTTTTGATTTGCATCTCTCAGATGATTAGTGACTTTGAGCATGTTTTCATATATCTCTTGGCCTTCCTGATGTCCTCTTTTGAAAAGTATCTATTTAGGTCCGTTGCCCATTTTTTTATTCAGTTGTTTATGTTTCTTTTGTTAAATTACACAAGTTCCCTGTAAATGTTGGAAATTAAACCCTTATCGGTGATAACATTGGCAAGTATGTTCTCCCATGCAGTGGGCTTTCTTGTTGTTTTCTTTTGCTGTGCAGAAGCTTTTTATTTTGATGTAGTCCCATTTGTTTATTTTCTCCTTAGTTTCCATTGCCCTAGGAGCTGTATTGGTGAAAATATTGCTTCGGCATATGTCTGAGATTTTGCTGCCTGTGGATTCCTCTAATATTTTTATGGCTTCCCATCTTATATTTAAGTCCTTCATCCATTTTGAGTTTATTTTTGTGTATGGTGTAAGGTGGTGTCTAGTTTCATTTTTTTTGCATGTATCTGTCCAATGTTCCCAACACCATTTATTAAAGAGACTATCTTGACTCCATTGTATGTTCTTGCCTCCTTTGTCAAATATTAACTGAGCAAAGTAGTAGAGAATTCCAAAGGAAGAGTCAAGGGCAACCAGGTGTGAGGGTGTGCTTTCATTACGCTTTATCCTCACACTCACCTAGACCAGATGGGCCTGTACCAATGAATGATTCTTGGGATTTTTTTTTCTGCAAAGAAAATTTTATTTTATATATCACTAGCCATATGTGGTTGTCATTCGTTATTACGTAAGTGCTGCCTGGTGCCATTATCCAAGTGGCATGATCATTTTATGTCCACAATTCACTTTGTATTTACAGAGTTCTCATGATTTACCTAAGTACATCTATCAGTGAAGGTTTAATATTGACATGCAATCTAGCATCCATAATATCTGATGTTTTGCAGATAGCAATGTGGTAGAGATGTATTTTTAATCACCTTTTCATTTGAGTTGCCTTATGTAAAAAATAAATCAACAGATGTTCTAAGTCTCTAAAAAAAGTGACATATCAGTTAGTTATAATCTTTAGTGGAATCATAGCTTTTATCATTAAAACTTTCTAATTAAACAGGGATTCACTACCTGAGTCCCTGAAACCTTTCTTTCTTTTTATCCTATGTAATTATTGAACTCAGATGAGTGTCTGGCCCTGTGCAAAAATTACTCCCAATTTTTATTGCAATTTTTAAGTGAAGAAATTTTATTCTTTTTAAATGTTTTTATTGATTTCAGAGAGAAAGGGAGAGGGAGAGAGGTAGAAGTATCAATGATGAGAGAGAATCATTGATCAGCTGGCTCCTCATGCCCTTACTTGGGATCAAGTCCACAACCAGGGCATGTACCGTGATCTGGAATGGACCCATGACCTCCTGGTTCATAGGTCGATGCTCAACAACTGAGCCACACTGGTCGGGCTAGTGAAGAAATTTTAGTTGTGTGAAATCTCCTAAACAGATAGGACTCTGGTCCTGGTTAGGTAGCTCAGTTGGTTAGAGTGCTGTCCCAATACACCAAAATTGTGGGTTTGTTCTCTGGTCAGGACACACAAAGAATCAACCAATGAATGTACAAATAAGTGGCATAACAAATCCATGTTTCTCTCTCTCTCTCCCTCCCTCCCTCCCTCCCTCCTTTCTCTCTAAAATCAATTAATAATAGATAGAACTCTGTCCTCTGTACTCATAAATAAATCTCTGCTGAAAATTCTTATTAAGAAATACTTGTCTTGCATCTGAAATATTATATTAAGGTACATTCCTGTAAGAGGAATTACTGAATCAAAAATTGATGTATATATACATAATTTTTTAATATGGCCCCCTAGAAAGACTTTTTTGTTAAAGTTTACATTAATCATTTCTATTTTCTTCTGTTATGATTTCCCTGTTCATAAGTATTTTTTCCATTTTTCTATTGTCATGTTCACCTTGGTTTGAATTTTACAATGTAAAATTACAATGTAAATAAGAATTTACATTGTAATTTTATGGTGTTTTGGACATGACAAAATTTTGTGTTTTATAAACACTTGATATTCTCCTTTGATGTTTTTCATTACAGTTATGTTTACAAAATTCTCTGTCATTTTGCAATTTAATATTTGTTTTCTAGGGGATTAAGGCATATTTTTTCATAATTCAGTCTTTAATACAGCTGATTTAGTATACTGATCAAACGTTGTTTTTTCTCTCAAATAGTTAGCTAGTTGTCCAAGAAGCATTTGTTGAAAATGCTTTATTTCCTAACCAATTTACAAGCCACTGTATCATACACTAAACCCTTTTAAGTGCTGGGTCTGCATAAAATTTCTTATAGTCAACCAGGTACACAATGAAAGCAAAATAGGATAAATTCAACAGAAGTAGAATCTGAAAAACTACAGGTTTTCCAGAACACATTTTTAATTTAAAACTGCATCAGGTCTTTTGAAATATGATGAATTTCCCCAAATATGAGATAGATTCCTATTCAAGTATGTCTTAAAGAATCCATTAAGACTTTTCAATTATTTTTATTTTCTAAAGACAAGCTATCATCATGAACTGTTTTGTTACATATTTTCTTAGTGAGTAAAAACCATTGTTCCAATGTCACCCCAAAAAACCTCAATAACAAATAATAAATAAACAAACAAACAGCAAAAGCAAACCATTGTTAATATTTTCTCTTGTTACAATGTTTTTCCAGCAAGTGCTTATTCTAGTGATATGTGCATTCTCATCAGTAAACATGAGTTTTGTCATATTAAATATTGAGAGTTTGGGTTCTATAAAACATCAGATTTTTGTATGATATAGTTCAAATTCACACTTCAGAAACTACTAGAAAGCTAATCAAATATGCACTACATGAAGTTTTATGTACCCATATTTTTATGAGTTATCAAAAATGTTTGATTATCATATAATTACAGCATAGTTTCCATCTCATATACCTCATCTACTTATTTGATTAGCCTTGGATTTTAAAAACCCTCAAGAACTTTAATTTAGAGAAAATATAAATCTCTAAAACGACAGTAGTTAAATATAACCATAGTTTTGTGCTGGTTTCTTTAAAAAAAATTACAATTATATTGACCAAAGAAAAAATGTTGGCCCCTAGATAGGCCTCAAAATTTACTTTAGCTTTAGTGGCAAAACTACTAGAAAAACAACATAAAAACAATACCTATAAAATATTAAAAATTATATGAAAGCCAATTAACTATAAATACTAAGCTGAAACTTAACATTTTAGATACTGGATTGCTTTGACAAAATTCAATTATTTGTTGCCTGCCCTTTGAATTAAAATTTTAAATCATTTTACCAAGACATATATATTCCCACTGAAATATACAGTTGTAACCATAACGTTTTTTCTGTTTTTTTTTTCTTTCCTCACCCGAGAATATTTTTCCTTAGACTTTTTAGAGAGAGTGGAAAGGGGGGAAGGAGGGAGACAGAGAGAGAGAAGTCAGAGAGACATTCATGTGAGAGAGACACATCTATCGGTTGCCTCCAGGGCTGGGGATCGAACTCGCAATCCAGGTACATGCCCTTCCTTCACCAGAAATCGAACCCATGACCCTTCCATGTGTGGGCCTGGCACTCTAACCACTGTACACCACTGGCCAGGGCTGTAACTATAACTTTTAAAGAGACTCAGCTTTGTCAATCTCTTTTCTTTTCCTTTCTATATTTTTATTGTTTGTAAAGTGACAGAAATCTTTATAGACATTCACACATGTGAAATGCACACGGTGCATTTATGATTATAGCAGTTTCTTAAATGCATGTTCAAATATATTTTTGAATTAGAATCTGAAATAGTATTAGAAAGGCCTTTCTGTGAAATATAAAACAAAACCAGCTCACCAACTAAAACACCCCGATCCTCCCAAATCCTGCCTGTGTTGCATGGGGCTCTATGGTACCTGGAAGGGGACAGTCAGAGATCATGACTTCAGTTAAGGACTTAATAAGAGCCTAATACCTCTAAGGGAGAGTCTTCATATGTCATTGGATAACAAGAGGTAAAATCAGGTCTTCAAACTGTCTGATAACCTAATGAGTTAATTTTATTGGACAGGGAGAGGAGAAGGAATACAGAGGTCTAATGTTGAATGGAGAACCAAGGGACTAAATATGCTACTAGACAAAGGGCTGCAAGAAGGAATCCTTTGCACAATGGAGAGAGAATGAAAGGGGTGGGGGGATAGAATGTGAGAAGGAAATCTCAAGTAATGGGTTCTGAAAGTGTGGCCCTTGGACCAGCGTTATTTGTAAGCTTGGAAACTTGGGAGAAATATATGTTCTCAGGCCCTTCCCAGGCCTACAATATCAGAAACTCTGAGGAGGGGCCCAGGCATCTGTGTTTTTACAAGCCCTCCTGATGGTTTTGATGCACACTCAATTTTGAGAACCACAAATGTGTTTACTTCAGAATTTCTGCCTCATCTTCTGATTATTTACCTCAGGGCCTTCAGACATCCAAATGAGCTTTTTATACAAGTACTCTGCATGTAATTAGTTAACACAATTTGGAAGATAACTTGAACATGTATTCCCCTTCCACATGTGATCTGTGTCATAGCTGAGATGTGACATTTGATTATTCTCTGACTTCATTATTATAACTTGTTTACTTAGTGACTGGGGCACATTTTTCATCATGCCACTTGAGCATTTTAATGGAACTGGCATTCATTTAACATCTGATTTCTACAATATCTGGGGATTATTTTCCACTCTGCCATCTCAACAGTATTTTATATACTCATGTTTAAGATGGTATTATTGCTGTCCTACATCAGAATGACCAGCTTAAGAGTGCCCAGGACCAGCCAGCCAATGTGAATGAATGTGAGAGTTACAAATATGTGTTGGGACTACAACTGACTCACAATCTATCTGCTTTCCACATCTGAATGACGTATCTTCTAATTACTACACAGACTTTCTTTTTGTAGTATAATTCTTTCATTTGGCTCTTTTAAATGTTCTAAATTACATGGCGTACATACATGTTCCTAACTGTAGATGCTATGATTTTGTGTCTACATCATAAATGGTGAAGCTGAGACTCACACCCAGTTATTTCTGATTCCAAAGTAGATATTCTTATTTACCATGAGGCATTGGCCTTGCCTTATATTACCGAGATGTATAAACTTACAAAGTCTAGGTTTTATAAGTTTTTATTGATAGCATAATTTTAAGAATAGTTGTAGTTAATGAATAGTTTTTTTAAAATACCTTTAAAAACATCAACAAATAAAGAAGACAAAAACAGATAGCCACCAGCTTTTGTTAGCCCAATGAGAATTAAAGTGCTCCTAAGTTATGGAGTAATAATCATCTGCAAGGCAATTTCTAAAATCATTATGATGTTGTAGGCAACTCCCAGCAGAATAACACTGCTAAGGCATTCCTTGCCACAATTAAGGAATGCTCTTCAGACCTTAATGTAGGTGTGAATGGCATTCTCCTTAAGTATAGCAGAGACTGGATTTTACATGGCCTTTTGGTCTTACCCTAAGGCTCTAACCCACTGAAAAGGAATATTAACTCCAAATCCTTCAGCCTTTACTAAAGCTAGAAACGAACATATAAAAAGTATTGTTAAATTTGATAAACCTCTGAGTTCTCATTTGACTGCTTTATGTACTACATCAGGGGTCCTCAAACTATGGCCCGCGGGCCACATGCGGCCTGCCGAAAACATTTATCCGGCCGGCCGGGGATTTTTGCCTCCGCTGCCTGTCCTGCTTAGCAGCCGACTCGTCCTGGGCCCGCAGTGCGCATGTGTGGAATGTCTGAGGGACAGTGAACTACATAGTAACTACATAAATAACATCTATCATGATAAAAAAATAGTATCATGTGTTCTAAAGTTGCATTCTTAAATAAATATATTATATTTGTGTATATATGCTGACCAAAAGGCAGAACATGTCTTTTAGAAAAGTGAACAATTTGCTTTTGTAAAGCAGGATTAGTTAAAAGCTTGTTGTCAGTTTCCACAGTAGCTGCTGGCCACTGAATTTTCAAATGTCGAATTCATTAGGGGTAAAAATCACTTAATCTTCCTTATACCCACAACAGTTTATATAAATTAAACTTGTCCTATTTTCAAACTCCTGACAACACAGCAACACTAATGTCAGAAGATGTACCTACGAGGTGACATATACAACATATACCAAAAATATTTTGAAATATACTCAAACAATAAAAATCTAAGCTTTTTACAGGCTTAACTACATGAACTAATTTGATAATAATAAGGTATTTATTACCTTAAAAATAATAATAAGATAGGAGATTCTGATTAACAATACATGTATGACATTCTTTTTATACCTAACATCAAATTATACTACAGAGCTACAATAATTAAAACAGCATGGTATTGGCAGAAAAACAAACACACAAAGATAAATGGAACAGAACTGAGAGCCCAGAAATAAAATCACATGTATATGAACAAATTATTTTTGACAAAGGAGCCAAAAACACAAAATGGAGAAAAGAAAGGCTCTTCAATAAATGTTGGGGGGAGACTTGGAAAGCCACATGCAAAATAATGTAACTGGGTTTCAGTTTGCCCTCATGTACAAAAATTAATTCAAAATGGATCAAAGACCTACATAAAAGGTCTGAAACAATAAACCACATAGAAGAAAACACAGGTACTAAATTTATGGACCTTGGTTCTAGAAAACATTTTATGAATTTGACCCCAAAGACAAGGGAAGTAAAGACAAAAATAAATGAATGGGACTATATCAAACTAAAAAGTTTCTGCACAGCAGAAGAAACCAACAACAAAACGCAAAGGCAACCAACCAAATAGGAGATAACATTTGAAACAGCTCTTACAAGGGGTTGATATGCAAAATATAAAAAGAACTCATACAACCCAACACCAAAAAACAAACAAACAATCCAAATAAAAAAAATTAGCAGAGGACCTGAACAGATACTTCTACCAAGAAGAAATACAAACAGCCAACAGATATATGAAAAGATGCTCAACTTCATTAGCTATTAGGGAAATGCAAATCAAAACTCCAATGAGATACCACCTAATAGCTGTTAGAATGGCTATTATCAACAAGACAGGTAATAGCAAGTGTTGGAGAAGGTGTCCAGAAAAAGGAACTCTCATTCACTGCTGGTGGGAATGTAAACTGGTACAGTCACTATGGAAAATAGTATAGTAGTTCCTCAAAATATCAAGAATAGAGTTTCCATATGAACCAACAATCCCTCTTCTGGGTTATCTACCTGAAAAACTCGAAAACATTTATTTGCAATGATATATGTACCCTTATGTTCATTGTAGCCTTATTCATGGTGGCTAAGACATGGAGACAACCAAAGTGTCCTTCACTAGAGTACTGGATAAAAAAATATGTCGGCTACTGAGCCATAAGAAAGGATAAAATACTGCTATTTGGGACAACATGAATGGACCTTGATAATACTATGCACGCTAAGCGAAATAAGTCAATTAGAAAATGCTAAGAACCATATGATTTCACTCATATGTGGGATATAAAACTGAAACTCATAGACACAGACAACAGCATGCTGGTTGCCAGAAGAAAGGGGTAGGGGAGTTGTAAAGGGTAAAAGGGCCAAAAATATGGTGCAGGAAGATGATTTGACTTTGGTGGGCACACAATGTAATATACAAATCATGTATCATAGAAATGTACACTTGAAGCCTCTGTAATGTTATTAACCAATGCCACAGCAATAAATTTAATTTTAAAAAAGACAATTTCAATAACACCCCATTAGGATTTCCACCTGTTAAATTAACTTTATAGACTCCTAGTGGATTTCTTAATTAGACTTGTTATTAAGGAGAATATTAAATGAATTAAAAACAACGCTGACAACTACTTGTAATAAACAAAAATTAAAAGCAAAATGTATGCTTCCTACTTTTCTCCACCCAATTCAAAGCTTTTAATAATCTTACAAATGTATTGTAATTAATTATTCAATTGTCATAGAATGGAAAGCTAGGATTATTATAGGCATTTTTGAAGAAGGCCCTGTCATTTCAAAGATGAGGCTGGTTACTGGAGTGCTGTTCCAGCCTGCTTTTGAAGAGGCTGTTATAGCTCAGATGGTATTTGTGATAGAACTCTCTTATGGCTTCAGGGTATTAATGTAGAATGTGTGCATCTGCAGAAGTATCCTTTCTCCTCCTTCACTGTCTAGATCAAAAGAAGCATTTAAGCAGAAGAAAAGAATAGTTTTAATTCTAAACTCAAGACTTCTAAATGACCAATCGCTTGGAATTTAGAGAGAATAAGATTTATGTCCCCTGTGGACCACGCTACATCCCAGCACTTAAATTATACATAGCTTAAATCTCCACTATGCACTTCATTTTTTATTTCAGAAGTATGTATACATAATTTTAAGCAATAGATGTGAACGTTACAGATAAAAGACTAGGTAGAACAAAGGCAATCTTATTAAATGAGTGGCTTGACAGTAAAGAGTTCTTCAGATGGGTTGTATCTCTAAATTTCAGCCAACGCCTTTACTAGTAATAACATGACAGCCTTCCAATATAAGTATGGAACAAAAGATAAATAAAGGGAACTTTTTAAATGTTTTCCCAGGATGAAGAGAAGCAGTAAACTCTACTATATTCATTCACCTAACCTCTATCCCTGGATGACTGTTTTGCCTCAATGACATTTGAAGGCAGCTCAAAGAACTAACTTAAGTGTGTCACCACCCTGCTGTGTTGCTTATATTTTAGCAAGAGATCATAAGGCTCCCTCAATAAATATGAATAGAGACACTCCAGAAAAGTATAAAATAAATTTCTACATACCATATGCTTTTTAATACTTAGCTCATATTTATTT
>NW_005371371.1:4514538-4566424 GCF_000412655.1 Myotis brandtii | reverse complement strand
GCCGCCATCTTGGCTGACAGTTAATTTGCATAAGGATACGCTGATTAGCCAATGGGAAGGGTAGTGGTCGTACGCCAATTACCATGTTTCTCTTTTATTAGTGTAGATGAAGAAGCAGGAAAAAATATTTGAATTAATGTGAAGCCAGAGTTCAGAGGTTGCCTTATGTCACCAAGCCTGCCATTCACCAAACTTTTCTGGCCTAAGTAGCATAAACCAGCATGAACTCAGTTTCTCTTCCCATAAGCATGAGAAGAAAGTCTTACCTATAACCTTTATGGTTGCAATGAATGGAATTTTGCCAACATGGGGATGAAACACTACTGCATTAGTAGCTGGCACATTCAAAACGCAAAGAGCCTGACTTTTTAGAAAATTCTTCATATTGGTTTATTAATTTTATGCAGCTAAAATGCAAATATTTACTTGAGTGCAATTACAGATATTAGTGGATACACAGCTATGCCATGACTAAGATATACAGAGTCCAGAGAGGTCCATTTGTTCAACAAAATGCACTGTGGGATATTATTTCTCTCTGCACTGTCTGCTCCCCCAAAACTCCCATTTTATTATGAGAGTCAGGCAAAGCAAGAGTTAAATTATAGTGTAGTAAATACTATGGTTTAGGGAAAAGTGGATGCTTTCCCCCACACATATTTGGGCACGTGATCTGCTCTCAGAGGGTCAACCTCCAGAGGAGATTATGTCTGATCTGTGTTTTGAAAGATAAACAAAGGTAAGTTAAGCAAAGGAACTGAGGGGTGAAGGGAATTATTCAGTCTTGGGGAAAAGACATAACCAGCACCTACTCTGTGACAAGGGTTAAGGATACTGTGGGGAGCAGAGACTTGGTATCTACCTTTCTGTTTCTCTAGTGTCCATGTTACATTAAGTTGGTTACTTATAGTAATTAAACATAGTAAAAATGAGCAAAACAAACTGGTAGATATTAAGAGCTTGAGCTCTGGAATCTGATATTAGAGCTTGAATCCTAGATCATGCACTCAATAGATGTGAGTTCTTGGACAAGTTATTTAGCCTTGCAGTCATATAAAGTCACTTGAATATGAAAGTGCATGCAGAATAGTTGGAGTTATATCTGACAGGCAGTATTGAATAAATGTTGTACTGCAAACACAAGCACACCCTTCCATGGGAGCACATGATAGGGCTACCGGCCCCATTTAAAAGAATCAGAGGAAGTGACATTCAACTGAGACCTGGGACATATGAACAGAGGTGTATATGTGGGGGCTGTGAAAGAAAGGAGAGAGCAAGAAGGAGATTTGAGATGAAGGAGAGTTTTCCTTGATTTCTTTGATAGAAATCTTGCTATTAAGATTTGAAGTCTTGAGCAAGAGTTAAAATCACCAAGGTTAAAAATAAGATGAATGAACCCAATTAATAAATGTGCAAATGATCTGAATAGATATTGCTCCAAGGAATATATACAAATGGCCAATAAATACATAAAAAAGATGGATGGCATTATTAGTCACCAGGGAAATGCAAATCAAATACATAATGAGATACCACTTCACACACCATGGTAATGACTAGAATTGAGAAGTCAGATAATAACTATTGGTGAGCATGGGGAGAAATGAGAACATGCACAGTTGGTTGGGATTGTAAAATGACACAGCTACTTTGGAAAATAGTTTGGCAGTTCCTCAATTGTTTAAACACAGAGTTCCACATGAGCTAGCAATTCTTCTCCTGGTCATATGTGCCAAATAATTTAAAACCTGTGCAAACAAGAACTTGTACACAAATATTCATAGCAACACTATTTGCAATACCTGAAAGGTGAAAACAAAGCCCATCAAAAGATGAATGAAAAAAATTGCCCTTTATCCATATTATGAAATATTATTCAATGATGAAAAGGAATATGGTGCTGACAAATACAATAATATGAGTGAACCTTGAAAACATTATGCTAAGTAAAAGAAGCCAGTCACAAAAAATCACATCCTTTATGATTCAGTTTTATAAAATATCTAGAATAGACCAATCTATAGACACAGAAAGTAACTGAGTGATTGTTCAGGGGTGGGGGCTGGTTGGAAATGGTGGCACAAAGGGTTAGTAACTAAAGGGTACAGCTTTCTCTTTATGTTGATGAAAATCCTTGAAAACATTATGCTAAGTAAAAGAAGCCAGTCACAAAAAATCACATCCTTTATGATTCAGTTTTATAAAATATCTAGAATAGACCAATCTATAGACACAGAAAGTAACTGAGTGATTGTTCAGGGGTGGGGGCTGGTTGGAAATGGTGGCACAAAGGGTTAGTAACTAAAGGGTACAGCTTTCTCTTTATGTTGATGAAAATGTTCTAAAATTAACTGTGGTGAAGACTGCACATATCTATGGACACCCTAAATAACATTGAATTGTACACTTTAAATGGGTGAATTGTATAGTATGTGAATTATATCTCTATAAATCTGTTTTCTTTAATAAATAAATTAGATTTTCCCAATAGTATCCACTTTAAAAAACACATAAATATTAATATTTTCACTCTATTTAATATATTTAGTTTACATGTAGTTTAATATGAAGTCAAAGGCCAGAGATTTTCAATATACCACGTATGAAAATAAAAGTATAGCAAAATGTAAGTTATTCTGTACATATTGTTGCTATAGGGCTTTTCAGAAGATTAAAAATAAAAGTTAAATTATTAACTTAAAATTTTTATTAGAAATTATGCTAAAGTATTATCCATTTAGACTATTAAGTGATGCTATCATTTATCATTTTAATTTATGTTTTGAAACCATTAAAAGCCATGGCATTCAGATAGTTTATATTCCTTGATAATTTACATAAACTTTCTTAATCCCATTATCTATTTAACCCCTTTTCTCCTCACAATTTGTAGTGATCACTGGTCTAGCCATTACCTTGGTAAACATTATTGTTAAGTTTCTCATCTCTATTTTCCAAAGTACCATAACTCACCCAGTTTTGCTATCAGTTGAAATTACCCCACATGTACTCTGATCAAAACATATTTAACAGACTTGCTGAAGTGAAACTATTGTCTTTTGGAAAAGTGAATTGCACACTAAAAATATATTTAATTATTGTGCAGCTATAGCATTGACATTTAACAGGGTTATTACTAAGCTTGTTTACTTTGCAACACATAACATTGTTATTTTTCAGGACAAATTCTGTTCTTAAATTAAAAATAAAATTGTTCCTGTAACAGATACAAAACTGAATAAATGTAACTCTTTAGCATTAAAATGTGAAACAAATGTTTCATGATATGTTATGATTTGATTTCAGCTCACTTTATTTAAAACATCAACAACCACAAAACAAAAATCACATATCATGAATTCAAGTCTAATAACTAAGATGTTATACAGACCTACTTGTGGGGGAAATGACCCAAGTATGCTCATGGCTTTATACATGAAAAGGCAGGTATAATTCAGTCAATCATCAGAGATCATCATTTACAGGGTATCTTCCTAAAGAAATATTTTTATGGCGGATTTTAGTTCTCAACCTTAGTAGCACTTCAGAGTTGCAAATAAAACTAGAATGAAAATAGTGGAACTACACTGGAAATCTAAAATGGCAAACTATCTATGAATGATAAAAATATATTAATTGTCAATATATATGGCCAAGGATGTGTTTTTGTAAATCTAACAGTAAGTGGTATTTCCAGTTAGGAAAAAAATTTTTTTGAAAAGTCAAAATAAATCCAAAGTATCTTGAAACCCAAATATATCAGAATGCACCCTTCTGCTATAATTAGTCAGACAATCGAAGTATGCAAACATGATAATAGCAAGCTAATGCAGAACAAGTTAAATTATGAAAAATCATTCTAAGAGAACTAATAATAATTTGCTAACATAAAGGAACTGGGCTGATGCATGCTTTTAGATTAGTGACCTCTGTGGCATCAAAAGAGAATAACATTTTGACTTTACCAAATCCTGAACAATAAAAGATTTATTAATTTAAAAAAAAACAAAAAAAAACAAAAGAGAATAACATTTTGACTTTACCAAATCTTTAGTTAAAAAGTTTCATCATTCGTGATATTATTTTAATATGCTCTATATTCCCAGTTCAGACGTTCTTACTTCAAATGAGTCTAGCTATAATTGATAACAGATGTCTTAACTATCCCACATGAAGAAAACAACAATCTTTCCCCACTACAATAAACAAAAAAGTCTCAAAGGCAAAATAGAAGCATGAGCAATTCCCAAAGTCAGAATTCCAGTCTGTTCTAATCCATTTTACTGCTAAACTTAGTTTAACAATATGTATTTTGGTCAAACAGGCCACATGCCAACATCTGCACTTACCATCAATGGCCACTACATAACCTCTGTGTGGAAGCTTTTTCCTCTCAAATTCAAGGAGCCTATTAATGACACCTGCCTTGGGGGAGAAAGAAATGAAGAATATTTTGCACATGAGGTGAGGAGAAGAGATTCATTCATAGAAATTTTGAGCATCAACCATGCACCAACCATTGTATAAAGAGCTGGATGGAGCTAGAGGTGAAAAAATTCATGCCACCGTCCACTTAGAAGACAGACTTGAAACAACTAACAATCACACAATACATGTACAATCACAGATTGTACTGGATGCTCTAAATGAAAAGTATATGTTGCTATATGCTATGGGTTGAATTGTGTCTCCCTCAAAATTATCTTGAAGTCCTTTCCTCCTAGTACCTTAAGTGTAACCTTATTTGGAAATAGGATCTTTGCACATGCAGTCAAGGTAAGATGAAATCATTAGGGTAGACTCTAATCCAATATGGGTGGTATCCTGGTAATAAGACAATAACTGCAGAAGCCAATTTGCATGGAGGGAAGAAGATGTAAAGAGACATGAGGAGAATGCTCTGTGATGACAGATGAAGAGATAGAAGTGATGCATCTACAAGCCAAGGAACGCCAAGAATTGCCAGCAACACTGGAAGCAAAGAGAGAGGCAAGGAACAGATTTTCCCCTGGAGCCTTCAGAGAGAATATGACCCTGCCAATACCATGATTTCAGACTTCTACCCTCCAGAAGTAGAGAATAAATTTCTGCTGTTTTAAATAATCCCGTTTGTGGTACTTTATTGCAGCAGCAGCAGGAAACTAATACACTATGAAAGAGGATAGCAGGAATGCCTGAGCTTATCACAAGAGGGAGAGAGGAGGCCAGGAAAGAGTTCCCTGAAGAAGTGAAGTTGGAGTTTGAGATCTAAAGGATGAGCAGGGTCAACTAATTGAGTGAAGGATAAATATGGTGTATTTCCAGGCAGGGATTAGCATGGTGTGAAGGCCCGAGGAAGCAAGATGTCTAATGCATTCCTACTGTAAAGAGGACTATGCCTGGAGACAATGGAGTCAGCATGGGTAATGAGGTAGGAAGGGCAGGATCGTAAAGGCCTCATGGACCTAATGGGAAATAAACCCATTATCACACATCTAAGCAGGAGACAGATTCAACACACAACTCTCTCCTCCTTTGATTTTTAATACCCTGGAATAGATCATAGGGACATACAAGTATCCCTAATAACTAGTTTGCCTCCAATAATATGGCTTCTTTCCAATAGCAAACATCTTTCTCGAAAAAAATAAATAACACTGCTTTTTTGCAGGCAAATAAAAACAGGAGTGTCTTTGACTAGGTGTTCATGGTCTCCAGGTCAAGGGCCTGAGAATATCTTTATCTTTCCCCAGAGGTTCCCCCCGCCCGTCTGAAGCTGCTGGGCCTTCCTCCTTCCTGAGGAGTTACAGCCAACAACCCAGTAATACTTGTAATCTCCCACTTGGCCTCTGGCGTCCTGGGGCCCCTGTGCCTGTGAAGGCCATTGTGATTTATCCATTCTGCTGCTCTGCAGGCAGGCCTATGTAAAGAGGAAAAGTGCCACTTGAACTTATTGCTCTTAACAGATACCTACTGTGTTTGTCCACAAGGCAAAAGGAATCAAATAGAAAGCACAAACATACTGTGCTATGGTTTTTTTAGTCTCTCGTATCACAGGTTTGCCCAGAAAATCTCTTACATATTTCTTCTTAATTGACACCATGGGTGATAAGTGTCCAGAGTATAACAGCCCAAATTATTCCATTTTAAACTAGGTTCAGCTCTCCTAAATACTGCATTAATTTGTAGATTCATGTTGTACACTGACCTTTTTATTTGCACTTCCAGGGGGCAAAAGAGCTCTAGCTGTAACCTGAAGCCCTGCAAATACAAATCAATAATACTTCACTGTGAGGCAAGTTTACTTTGTTGTTTCTTTCTCTTTCTGTTGGCTAGCTTTCTACACACTAGTCTTGCTGTAACTAAGTAAAACTCTTAAGACCAATATTAAATAAATTTAAAAAAACAGATAAAATCCCACTGATATAGAATATATATAAAAATCTATTTTAGTAAAGAGTAAAAATGTTGTCAAATATATTACTACCACTATAAGAAAAAATAGAAATGTGATATCCAAGATAAATGTATAATATATATGTATATACATAATATACATATATAAAATGGCATATGTAGGAATACACAATTATATATAGCTATAGCTATGCCTATTTATATTGCTTTATATACCTAAGTAGCATTTTCTGCAGCACTCAGTGTAATTGGGTACCTAATATGATATTTGCCATGTTATTGAAGAGGGAGGAAGTGTGTTTAGAATAATGTATTCTATTGTATAGGGAGGAAACATGGTAAAAAGGATTTGCATAAAAACACTGGCAAGCAGGATTTTCTAATTCCAACTCCAAAATTAGCTGTGTGAGAGTTACTAAATCACTTAATCTTTCTTATCATCTTAGGCTCCTCATTGGCAGGTGGGGATAATAATACCTGCCTCATAGTTTTGTAAAGAAAATTAAATGATAACGTATTTATAGAGCTCCTTGCTCAGTGCCTGACACTTGGAGAATCTCTAATAAATGGCAGTTATTAATAATAGTCATATTTTATTAACAGAATTACATTGTAAGTCATACTTTGATGGCATTAGAAAAGTAACTCAGATGTATAATACTATGGTTTTTAATATATTTATGACACGTGGAGGGGAAAGGTGTTGAAGGGGTTGTGTTTTCCCTAAAGAGAAATGTTCTATTGAAATGGAAATCCAGAAAAGCTGAATTCTGGTATGGGATCCCAGATCCTTTCATTTTATAATTCTTACTAGAATGAAATAAATTTCAACTATTTTGGAATTTAAGACAGCCTGTAGTAAATACCACCCATAGTTACCAAGTTAATTTGTTAGCAGTTGTTGAATAACATCATAGTTAAGGATTATTGTGTGTTTACCTTTGGCCAGGTACTATAAAAAGTACTTTACATAGATTCACTTAATTAAACCTCACTATAGCTCTCTAAGGTGGCAGGTATCATTATCCCCAGTTTACAGATGAGGTCACTGAGACATGACCTGCCAGTGTGACACAGATAGCAAATGGCAGAGCCAGGATTAAAGTGAGGCTAGTGGCCTCACATACACTATCCACCCCTCTGATCATCCTAAGTGTTCAACACTGGGGCCCACATGAGAGCAATTTCATCTAAGGCTAACAGAGTTTAACAGAGTGGTAAATGCATATTGTATTAAATTGAAATTAATGATCTAGCCTAAAAGCCATTAGTAAAACAAAAACAAAAATTTAAAAATCTAGATAGAAGAGCTGTGTCTGCAAGACCACCTGCAGCAGGACAGAAGACAAGTGATAATAGACTATAAGCGTCCTATTAGGAAAGAAGAAACAGTAGATGGCCCATCCTGACCATTGTGAGCACTGTCTAGAAACCCCGCCCCCATCTCAGTGGCTGACATAATGCTTCTTCCTCCTCCATCATCCACAGTCCCTTACTGGTGTCTTGTAACACCCCCCTGGCTCCTCTGTACCCCACCCCTGTTCCTCTTTTAGTTCCATAACACACTAGTAGTGCCACTAAGTGTGCTGTAAGACTAATGATGCTTGTGAGACTCAAAAAGCACCTAGTTATTAAATTAAATTAAATTCATGCACTGGGTTGCCGAAACTGGTTTGGCTCAGTGGATAGAGCGATGGCTTGCAGACTGAAGGGTCCCGGGTTCGATTCCGGTCAAGGGCATGTACCTGGGTTGCGGGCACATCCCCAGTAGGAGATGTGCAGGAGGCAGCTGATCGATGTTTCTCTCTCATCGATGTTTCTAACTCTCTATCTCTCTCCCTTCCTCGCTGTAAAAAAAAAAATCAATAAAATATATTTTAAAAAAAAATTCATGCACTGGGCAAATCATGCATTAATAAATTACTTTATATCAGGAAAACATACAATTTGATAGACTCTCTTCCTTTGCAGGAAGAATTTAGTGATTTTAAAGCCTTTTACAGGAATCATGAAGTTACAGACACTAACTGGGCTCATTTGTGCATATTGCTTTCTCATAAACAGAGGATTTTGGCAACATCTCTTACAGGTACCACAAAAACTCCCCCAGGTCAGTCTTTCTAAGTTTCAGCCCTTCTCTGCTGTCAAACATTAAAGAGACTATAACATGTATATCTGTATTGATTCTGTTTGCCCTACACAAGGAAAGAACGTACGAAAAAGATGGATGATTATGTTATAGTTTTGCATTAAGCAATTCAAATTTTCATATCGCACTTTAATGTTAGGGTATTTAGAAATGTTTATAGAGTTATATCACATGTTTGGGATTTTAAAGACATTTGCTTTGCCATGATTTACTTCCACTATATAATATCAAAATATTAGTGCACACTAATATTAAATAGAGCGTAAGACGTATAAGCCATTGGATAAAAATTCTGAATTGTTCTCTAGTGAATCAATGAATTAAAACTAAATATTTAGTGGTCCTCATTTAATTGTAAAATGTTGAGAGTCTCATTTCTCATAAATACAAACAGATGGATTTCCAACCACATCGATATGTAGTAAATGGGAAGCAACACAGACCAAGTAAAAGGACAGAAATGGTTCGGAGAGAAAACTCTATCCAATGTTTAAACAAAAGATGTGTTTCATGACCTCTAAAAGCTAGGGCCTCATTACCAAATCTTTGTATAAAACTGTTTTAAAACATGTTAAAAAAACCCATTGTAACTAATGTACTTTACTTTTCAAAATAATAACATTTCAGTTAGTGGGCCTAGGGCAATTATCAATAATCATATCCTGTGACATGCCCACAGCACCCTAACCCTAACCCGCTATTCTTGATGGTAGGTGTGTTGGGAGTTGCACTGTACTTAGAATGTAACTACATTTTTAAGCAAATATTTATACAATATTAGGATCCAGGAATTATAAGAGACCCTGTACATGCATATTCTAATCTTTGTAAAAACCATGCCGGTGGCTGGGCGATGTGGAAAGCACCTGCAACCAGGCAGGGTCTCCTGATGTATGGCAGCGAGTCTGAGTGCACTTCTGAGCCCATGCCAGGCAGGCTGTGGCAGAAGGTGCAGCTAGTGGAAGGTGCAGGCTTCTCTTTGCAGGCAGCTCTATATTCAGTTTTCTGTAGATTAATTGAGAGGACAGAACTATGTCTGTTCTTCTGTCCGGTTCCTTGGTCTTAGCCAGAGATCCTGGGAAAAAGACTTGGGGATGGATTTTGTGAGTCCTGAGTCAGATGGCTTGTGGCTTCAAAGAGGTGGTGAAGAAAGCCACAGCAGAGCTGAGCATTCCTGCCCTGAAGGTCAAGTGCCTCCAGCCAAGAGAGGCCTGAGGGAAGGCAGTGCAATTAGTCACTAGAAACCTTTGCAGGTTGGGGACACAGGGGCGCCTGCCCCTTGGCAGAGATGACACCCCTCAGGCAGTGCCCCGTGGCAGTGGCAGTGAGGCCCAGGGACACTCCCAGGGAGGGAGCGGTAGCGAGATGTGAGAGCCTGTGGGGAGTTGTCAAAGTAGACCCCCCCACCCCCATCACATTGGACACATTATTTGCACATGTTTTGACTTCAGAGTTTCTTCCTTTCTAATAGCTTCTGGTAGTGGCTCACCATTCACACCCACTGCCCTCGGTTTTGCATTGTGTCTGTGTAATTCTCCTTCTCCAGCTGCCATTGAGGCATAAAGATAAATATTGCCATTCCTTCGGTGGAGGGAAGGTCTTCCCCTCTGCAAAATGCACAATCAGGCTGGCTCATGGGGAAGGGACGCCAGCATGCTGAGGGAGGACTGTGCAGAATGCCCAAGTAGGGAGGAACTGACATGTAGGTGGGAGAAATGCCAAGGAGCTTGCTAACTCTGCAGTGAGCCCTGCAAGTACTGGACCCAACAACAGCGCAGAAAAGGCTGTGAGCCCAAACTACCCAGGGAGGCTGCCACTGAAAGATGTCTGCTCTCTCCTAAATATCTCAGGTGAAAAAGATTAGGTTGTGCTGTAAAACAATCATTCTCACTTGAGCAATTATTGCAACTCTCTAATTATTCCAGTTGGCAGCAACCACAATAATCCAATCCATCATTTAACAGGCTGTTTAATTATATTGTGATTCACAACCCCTAACCATTAGAATAGGACTCTGGAACAGGATAATACAAATTTCTTCATGCAAGTTACCATTCCAAGTTCTTAGTGAGAGGAGAAAATATTCAATTGTAGTAAAACAAATTTGGGAAGCTCTCTAGAAAACCAAATTCACTTTGAATAACAATCATTAACTTTTCTCTGCTTATTCAAATTGCCTTCATGTTTTTATAGTGCATCATTCATCAGGTAGCAAAATATATTATCAAATGCAATTGATATAGATCTTTTTCTTTGTGTTTGTTTTATTGTGCAAAAATCATGTAACATGAGGTCTACCTATTTTTTAAATCTAACAATTTTTTAAAAATATGTTTATGTTGATTTTTAGAGAGAGTGGAAGGTAGAGGGATAGAGAGAGGCAGAAACATCCATGAGAGAAACATCATCGATTGGATGCCTCCTGCATGCCCCCTACTGGGGATTGAGCCAGAAATCTGGACATGTGCCCTGACCAGAAATCGAATTGGTGACCTCTTGGTTCATGAATCGATGCTCAACCACTGACCCAAACTGGCCAGCTTAACAAATTTAAGTGTACACATAGCATTGTTAACTATGGGCACGATGTTGTGCAACAGATCTCTGGAACTTAAACATCTTGCGTGACAAAAATTTTATAACCATTGAACAGCAACTCCCCATATCCCCAAATCCTGGCAAATACCATTCTACTTTCTGCTTCGATGGGATTGACCACTTTGATACCTCATACAAGTGGTGAGATTATGCAGTATTTGTCCTCTTGTGATTGGCTTATTTCCCTTCCAATAATGTCCTCTGAGTTCATCTGCATTGTAGCATATGTCAAGATTTCCTTCCTTTTTAAGGGTAAATATATATACCATTTTTCTTTATCCATTTATCTGTCAATGGACACTAAGTTTGCTTAAATATTTTGGCTATTGTGAATAATGCTTCAGTGAACATGGGAGTGCAGATATCACTAAGATCTTGATTTTAATTCCTATTTTAAATCCTATGAAATTGGATTGCTGGATGGTATGGTAGTTCCACTTTTAATTTTTTGAAGAATTTCTATATTATTTTCCATAGTGGCTGTATTGCTTTACATTCCTGCCAATAATTATTCATGTCTCTTTTAATGACTGAGTAAAAATTATATATGTTGAGAATATTGTTGAAATCAAAAGAAACGTTTCAATGTTACCTAAAATAATCTAATTTGGGAATATTAAAAAATAACTTTTTTACACAAATTATTATTGAATATTCTCAAACTCTAAATCAATAAACTTTTTTTAAAGATTAGTCTAAGAGTATGTTATATCTTCAAAAAAGTAGGATTCATTCTTCTCTTGAAGGTTATTCTGGTTTTATATTTAAGTTTTGCTTAAATATAAACAAAACTTAAATATAAAACCAGAGAGAAGGATGAGCAGGAGAGATAAGGAATACTCTGCTAACACACAGAAGATAAGCAAATACAGTCAATACTATACTGTTTGCATGATGCAAATTCCCAGCCTCTGACATGCCAGATGTATTGGTTATGGTTTAGGGTATAACAGTTTACCTCCCCAAGATAGGGAAATGGTTTAATCAGATTTTAAAACATTGCAAATAAAGTAATATCTGTTCTTTAATCTATTTTTATGGCCAGAAGCTTACTTTTTAAGAATCATCGATCGGCTGCCTCCTGCACGCCCCCTTACTGGGGATCGAGTCCACAACCCAGGCATGTACCCTTGACCAGAATCGAACCTGGGACCCTTCAGTCCACAGGCCAACATTCTATCCACTGAGCCAAACCAGCTAGGGCAAGAAGCTTACTTCTTAACAAGAATATTGTTTGGTTTTTTAAAAAAATACATTCATACATTCATTCACTTTCTCATTTTTTCACCTAAATTGAGTGCTGAATATGCCTTGGACCTCTTCTAAACAGGGGCTACTGCTGCAAACACAACAATCACATGACTGAGTACAGTCTACACAAAGTTTTATTTAACTCCTCCAGAGATGCACTGGAGGGTGTAAGGATAATTTCACATAGCCAACTCAAATTCGAGATAAGGTGGAAACTTAGGGAAGACTATGTGAGAAGAGTGGTGGTTAAGATTTCCATGCTGCTGATAGAAGAGGAAGAGCCTGCTATTTGTCAGTTATATCTCATCTTAACAACCCCACTCTGGACAATAAACAATTGCCTAACTAACATTTCTCCACTTCAAGCTTAACCAGGAATATTTTAATTCCTTTAATCATGAGACCTTTTAATGTCTTTAATTCTGACAAAGGACCTTAATAGGTTGTTAGCTTAATTTACTTAAAATTTTATTTGGCACCTTACTTTGATTACATTTAATTGTACATTATTGTTTACCCATTTTAGCAATTTATTAAATTAAGCTAGTTTTTAATAGCAAAGAGAACTTATTGAAATTAGGCTAGTTGGCCTGATACTCTTTGTACCAAAATGTGACCATGTACGATGCCATTCCTCCCAGTAGGTAAAGTCACAAAGATCATGCTGGTGTGCTCGGACTGAGCTACTACTGCCCTTGTTCAAATGGTTCCTATGACCTGAACATCAACCATTAGTAGAGATTAACCACTTCACAAATAAATTCAATAGAACTGAAAAATTTAAGGATTTGCCAGGGGGCATGCTTACCACTAAATTGACACTAATTTCAGAAGACATAGAAGTTATCACTACAATCAACAGTTGTATAAATCTTTCTTTCATTTTGAATATGAAGGAAATTTACTTGGAGTTGGGGTTATTGCCAATAGAGTTAGTAGGACTTGGGACACTTCAAACTTAAAATGTATGGGCTTTGAGTATAACTGTGATTCTCTTCATTCATCATCATCACCATCATCATGCACTAAATTGCAGGCCATGTCTTTCTACCTGCCTCTTTTTCCCTAAACTTGAATTCATATATCTTCCATGAGTTAAAGGAAATAAGGAACAGAAAGGTTTAATACAGCTCTTAACATATAGTGAATTTTCAATAAGGTTATTTTCTATTAGCAATATTAATATTAATATTATTATCTATGGACACTGAGATTTGCTTCAGCCTCAAACATTAGAGGTTCAATCATACTTTTTCTAATTTTCTTATAAATCTTTTTTATGTACTGTGGACCATATAAGTTGACTGCATAAGGCAGAGTTCCTACTTTTAAAGCAACAGAAATGGGTTTGGGCTGATTATAGCATAAAATAAATGTTTTGAAATTGCCTAAAACTCTTGAGAAACAGAATCCTGAAATGGGATGCAATATGGCCCAAATCACATCTAAATAGTGCCCAAATGCATGACACAACTAACAGAATACTCCTGACACCATAAGGGATTCTAGACACTGTGTTGCCTGCCCAAATGATGGGGCCCTTCCTGGCTCTAATGTCACAGCTGCCCTGGAAAATAGATGATGTTATTCTTCCTTTAATTATTTTGATTTCTCAGAAATGCAGCCATTTTTGAGATGGAAGAAAACACATTTTGTAGAACAGAACATTTAGGCACAGAAAATTTGGGTGTTTTTCATAAGAAACAAAATCTTTGGATCCCAAATTCCATTTCAATATGCTTTCTACCATACCACACTTTGCAAGAAAATGCAAATAAAAACCAAACAACCGAAACACCTACACTTAATGAATAGAAAAGAGGCTCCAGAGTAACTCTAATTTCCTTTATTAAAAAAATAATTTTATCAAAAGTACCTGCTGTCAACATTGAATCTATGGATTCATGATTGTGTGGGATGTGTCTTTGTCACAATGGTCATTCAGATTGGAAAGGCGCTGCACTCAGAAGGACTGTAGAGACAAAACAGAACCCATACCTAAACTATATCCTCATGGAAGCACTCAGGCCACTGGTCCAATAACTCTTCAGCTCCTCCTGAGAATTTTCCAATAAAAAAAAGTATTGAAATTTTATGAGGAAGGAAAAATTAATCACTTTCAAATATAGTAGAAAATTTGTGATATGTCTGTGAATAAAACTTGGCTCTCTTCTTTCCTAGTGGAGCATTCCAATATACTAAATGTATCTGAATATAGCATTCTACATATCTCAAAAGAAAATACTAATATGACCACATAAACAAAATACTAAGAACAACTGTGGCTGTTTATGCTTATTTTCACAGTAAGAGCATAACCAACTCATTCCCTGCTTTTGACATTGGTTAAAGTATGGCTTGAACTGGAATTTGATTTTGGAAGGTGGAGGCGGTGGAGATATCCTATGTGAAAGAGGCATCCCAAACTGCAGAAACAAATACAGAGAAGCAGAGAGGATAAATTGTTTTCAAGTAATAGTCTGTGTAGTTGAAGAAAGGGTGATACAAAAGGCTTTGGTGAGTGACCCCGAGAACTTGCATAGTATGAATGAGACCAGACAAAGAGAACAGTTTATTTTAGGTAAGGAATAATTCTTTGATTGCTTAAGGATTTCACCTCAGAAAAACAAAACAGATGCCCTAGCCGGTTTTGCTCAGTGGATAGAGCGTCCACCTGCAGGCAGAAGGGATTGGGGTTCAATTCCTGTCAAAGGCACATACCAAAGTTGCAGGCTCCTCCCTGGCCTGGGCCTTGGTCGGGGCTTGTGCAGGAGGCAACCAGTCGATGTGTTTCTCTCACATCGATATTTCTTTCTGTATTTCCCTCTCTTCCACCCTCTCTAAAAATCAATGGAGAAATACCCTTGGGTGAGGATTAAAAAAACAAACAAACAGATGAAGGTACCTGAAAAAGATACAAAGAGTACAATAAAAAGTAAAAATAAATGAAGGAACAGTGGGAACAGGAAATTATGTACAGGAGAAGTCAGATGAAATCAAGAGAAAAGTAAATATCCAACAATACACCATTTGTTTTTATTTGAGTTTCCTAGATCCAAAATCAGGATGAAAACCTTATCAGAATTGAATCATAGTGTCTGTAGAGGTGATATACACTGTCTATATGCATTGTTAAGTTGTTCAGGGGAGGAATGGCTACCCATGAAGATGGAGACTCTCTATTTAGGGGGTGTAAAGATCATTCAAAGAACCATATATTCAGTATTAGATCTATTCAAAAAAGAACAGAATCTATAAGCCTGCTAGTTGTATCATTTGTCAATGTTCACTAATGATAACATTTTAAATTAAAAACTAAAATTAACATAAATGTTTTTATATAAAGAGGAAAGATTAATAATAATTTGAAATAAATAAATATTGGTGAGAGAAAAGGAGAGGAAAAGGGGAGACACTGCTGGGATGGAATCCATGGTGATGGATATGGAATTGGCTGAGGAAGGCTTGAAGTCAGATCATTCCAAGGTTTCCCTCTGTAACAATGAGATCCCATTAAGCAACACCAGGGACATGACTTCCTTTCTTGGAATTGTGGCAAGTAGAGAATGGAGGAAACGAGTTGGTTTGGACATGTTCAGTTTGAAAAGCCAACAGAATTTTCAAGCAGTCTTAATCAAATCTGCGGGCTTCTGGACCATGCTTTTGAAAACTGGCAAAGGAATGTACTGGAAAGGATAATAAAAACAAAACAAAACAAAACAAAACAAAACAAAAAAACTCCAGGTAGGAAAGGAGAAGAGAAGGGGCCTGTTGCAGGGTAGACAAAGTGGGTCTGGAGGGGTATTAGGGGGAAGATTTACGGATCTGGAAAAAGGAAAGAGAAACCTCTGAAGAGAGCTAATACTCAAGCTAATACTGTCTAATGACTTTTTTCAAGGACACTGCAAACAAGAAAGCAAAATAGATATGACATGACAATCTGTATTATGTGGAAAGGCCTTCACTCCAAGATTAAATATATTTAATATTTTCTTTCAGTACTTTTTTACTGTTTAATTTAGTCTTTAAATGTATTTTTGCATATGATATACACTAGGGTTAGAATTTATATTTTAAATGAAGAGGAATTTCCCCAAATTGTGTGATTATTAAGTAGCACATTCTTTCTGCTCATCTTATATAATAAAAGTGTAATATGCTAAGTCTCTGACCTATTGGTTGACCTTTTGGTTGACTGCTCGACCAGTTGCTATGATGCACACTGACCACCAGGGGCAGATACTCCAACCGGTAGGTTCACTTGCAGCTGGGGTCTGGCCAATTAGGACTAGTGAGAGGGTAGACACACCCTGAAGCACTCCTGTGGTCCCTCCCTGGCCACCCCGATCACCCCGATTGGGGTCCCTCCCCAGCCGGCTGGCCCCTATCGGTCCCAATCGGGACTGGGCAAGATGGCCCGATTGGCCCTGATTGGCCCCGATCGCCGACCAGGCTGAGGGACTCCCACCCATGCATGAATTCGTGCACCAGGCCTCTAGTGTCTTCATAATATAGTAAATTCAGACACACACACACACACACACACACACACACACACACACACGCCTGCACTCTGTGCTCTCTGTAATCTATTGTTGCTCAGCAACTCCAATCATTTTTAAATGTTCATATCTTTATATTTGGTAAGGCACAAAAACAACTTTCTTAAAAATACAATTTGAAAGTCTTCACTGCAAACATTATGTATACAGTATAAACTCCCATTACGGTTGAAAGCATGTAGTTAATTACTTGTTCTCAACACACCTTTTTTGAGGCTTATTTCCTAACACCACCCACCACTAAACACACATTTTGAGAATAGCATTTTATTTTTTTAATACTTTATGTAAGTTCATTATTTTGTGTCATTACATATGTGCTCTAAGTGTTGAATGGCCTTGCCAGTTTTTTTTCCTGCATCATTTGAGAGCAATAAAGTCATTTATGTTGTTGTTTTTTCCTAAGAACAAGGATTTTTTCTTATACTAGAGGCCCAGTGCACAAAATCATGTGCGGGTAGGGTCCCTAGGCCTAGCCTGTGATCAGGGCCATCTTCTGCCCACTCGCCAGTCCCCAGTCCTGCCCCACCACCGCCACTCACCCTGATTTCCCATGGTTGCCTGTTTGCCATCTGTCAATTGGAGCCTGCAGGCCAGGAAAGGGACCAAGAGGTCTGCCTTCCACCCGCTCACCAGACCCCAGTCCCGACCCGCTGGCACCCACCCTGGTTCCCAGGGGTTCCCCATTCACCATCCAGAGATCTATCGGAGCTTGTGGGCCAGGGGAGGGGCCAAGAAGTCTGCCATAGCCCACTCACCAGTCTCCAGTCCTGCCCCACCACCAACCACCCCAGTTTCCCGTGGTTCCCTGTTCGCCATCCAGTGATCGACCAGAGCCTGCAGGCTGGGAGGGAGGGACCAAGAGGTCTGCCTTCTGTCCACTCACCAGTCCCCAGTCCCACCCCGCCGCCAACCATCTTGGTTCCCCGTGGTTCCTGCTCGCCATCCAGCGATCAATGGGAGCCTGCGGGCCAGGGGGAAGGACCAAGAGGTCTGCCTTCCACTCGCTCACCAGTCTCCATTCCCACCCCACCGCCACCCGCCCCAATTCCCCAGTTCCCCAGCGATCAGAGCCTGCAGGCCTCGGGGAGGGACTGAGAGGTGGTCAATTCACCTCATAACGACTGGTCAAGCAGTCACTCTGGTCGTTATGCTGTTATGGTCGCTGGGCTTTTATTATATAGGATATTAACAACACAGCTCTTAGAGTTACATAATGTCATAGTGATACCATAGTTTCATCTAATATTCATCCCATGTTGCAATTTTGACAAACTCAGTGATGGCCTTTATTTATAACATGTCCCTGCTCTGAGATAGAATTCAGCCTAGGATTACATACTATATTTAGTTGCCATGTTTCTTAAGTCTCCTTTTAATGATATTGATATTTTAAGACCAGAGGCAAATTATTTTATAGAATGTTTCTTTGTCTGATGTAGCATCACCAGAATAATATATAACTGTGATTCTCGGGGTATCAACTGTGAAGGCACTCAGTGTCTGTCTACTGCCCCTGTTGATGTTAATCTTAAGTTCTCGGTAAAGAGGTGTCTAATATTTTCACTTCACTTACCACTTTTCCTTTGAACTAATAAGCTATCTGTAGGGAGAAATTTAGAGAACATATAAATACTCTGCTTCCTGACAGATTTAATTTTTGAATTCCTCCCTATTACTTTTTAAGGTTACCATCTTTGTGGAGACAATTTTCACCAGTCCCAGAGCACAGCTAATTGCTTTTCCTTCTGTGCTGCCAGCAGAGCCTGTGCATGCCCGTCTACATTACCCCTTGTAAGTTCCTGGGTTCGTAATTGTCTGCTCCCTTTATCAACTTTTCAAAGGCAGGGGCAGCACTTATTTCTCAGCTTGTGAATTAGTTACACTATTATTAAAGAACTTACATTTTACTGAAAGAAACCCTCCAAGGTTTTCCATGTTACATTATAAAATAAGATGCAAAATGGAGGGCCATTTTATAATTCCTTGAATTTAAGCATATTTAATAAAGTCTAATAACTGCCTAATAGACCATCCTATATAATAAGAGCCTAATATGCAAATCGACCAAACAGTGGGACAACCAGTCAGCAGGGGGATGGGACTGGGAAGTGGGCAGCACCAGGCCAGCCAAGGCAGGTGCCAGCGGGCAGAGGGAGGAGCCGGCGATCAGGGGACAGTGATTGGGGGAGTGGCGGCTACCAGCGGTGGCAGAGGGGTGATCAGGGGGCGGGGCCAGCTGCTTGCAGACCACTCCCCTCGCGGGCCTAAGCCGTCAGACATCCCTTGAGGGCTCCTGGTTTGTGATAGGGCGTAGCCAGGGCTGAGGGAACCCCCCCGAGTGCATGAATTTTCATGCACCTGGCCTCTAGTCAGATAATAAAAAAGATATTTTGTTATTTTGGCTTTACCTTGAGATCTTGAAAATAAATTTTAAAAAAGTTGTCATCTACCTCTGGGCCCACTGCATTGCATGACTTGAACACATGGATACACTTTCTCTGAACAGTATGAAACCTCTGAAACTAGTATATCTTGGCATACATTTAACTTTCATTGTCATTCTGCAACACATGCTATTTTGAATAAGTCTTATGCTAGCATCTGTGCAGCTTTATTTCTAAGAGAAATGATAGTCAGAAGCTGTATGTGTAATTTGTGTATTCCATCCCGATCTGCCACTCCGTTCCTCACCGCATGACTATTCTGGAAGCTGGGAGACTGTAAACTTGGAGCTGTTGTGTTGCACAGATTCCACCCCTGCTGTGCCTCTTCTGCTCTGTAAGCGACCCACAGCAGCTGCAGCATGGGCTCTGTGAAGATATCTGAGATAAATACAAACATTTCCAGTTTATTTTGTTCTGAGAAAACTGGTTAAGTGCTAGGCATCTAGTGGTCTTTAAAATCATAATCTCCTTTGTATGGTCTCCAGGTATCAGCCTACGAATGTGAAGCTCAGAATCTTAATGCCATTTATTTCCAAAGAGAGGTTCTTTCTAAAAATATATATATTTTATTGATTGTTTTTACAAAGAGGAAGGGAGAGGGATAGTTAGAAACATCAATGAGAGAGAAACATCGATCAGCTGCCTCCTGCATACCTCCAACTGGGGATGTGCCCGCAACCAAGGTACATGCCCTTGACCAGAATCAAACCTGAGACCTTTTAGTCCACAGGCCGATGCTCTATCCATTGAGCCAAACCGGTTAGGGCCAAAGAGACATTCTTGACCTTCCATGGCACTCCAGGCTAAAGGAGGCTAAGTTGGTCCCTTCCCTGAAGGGGAATTGTGCAGTGACCTGATGGAACAAGAGTGGGTGCTGTGAATTCTCTTTATCATTTTCAAGAGTTTTACCTCCCAGCCAACTAGAGCCCACCCATTTCCCCTGTCTAGTTTCCTTTCTGTTCCACCTCATATCTGCTGATTCCGACTTCTGAAATTTTGGAGTTGGTTCTACGGAGAACTCAGATGGGCTGGCATTTGAAACTCAGATTTTTTGAAAGTCTTCTTCAAACAAACAAGTTAATGTGAGTGAACTGTGTTTAATGAGTTTTTATAGGTGTTTATTGAAATCTGATTTTAAAAAAGCATTAACTGAACAAAAGGTTAGTTTAAGGCACGTTTCCCGGGATTTGAGCAGTAAAAACACTGCATGCAACACAGTCCTTGCCTGGAGGGGAATAGTGGACTGAGGAAGAGGACAACTGTACGTGAACTTCAGCTGCTGATTAAAATCACAAGCCCCCAGATCAACAATTGGCCAGATCTGTAAGCTTAAGGACAGGCCAGACAGCAGCAATCACTTTTGACAAAGATAATCAGTGGTGAGGATGCCTGCTCCTGAAAGAGCAGGTAGAGGGCCATCAAAATCAGAGCTGGTTAAAAAAGTAGCATCTCAGGACCAACCCAGAACTGGGAATCAGAACCTGCATTGAAGCATGTTTCTTAGGTGATTTGAATATATCCATGTTTGAGAAGCAATGCCCATATTTTATGTACCCACATATGACCATATTTTAAATGCCCACATTTAAAATGGTGACATCAACTTGCAAAGTTGATTTCACAGGAGGAAAAGGCACTTTATACTACAACATAATATTTATTTATTCCTATAAAGCCCAGTGTCCCTTAGCTCTGCCCCTTGGCTGAAAGTCTCTGAAGACAGTGCAGCTAAATAACCCTGTGCAGTTGCAAGGGAATCAAAGGAAAACATTACCATTCTGGTCACTGGCAGCAGCACCAGCTGTTATGTAATTTTGTTATAAAGCTATTTCCTGCTACTGGAGGGTTTGAAATAACATTTACTTGTATAATTCTAATTCTATTTAGTTTATCCATCCGGGGCCAAATAAAAAGCATAAATTAATCCACTATGAATATGTCAGGCAGATAACCATTTTAAAATATGAGAGAATTAAATGTTATTTACAAATACTTGATAACCTTACCTTTCCAAAGATCTCTAAACATCTATTATATGTCTCATATTTGACCCATTATTGTTCATCAAGACAATATTTTCTAAACTTTCCCGTTCTTAGCATGATTTGGAATATATGGATACTGGGAAAGAAGGAGCTACTGAAAGAAAGGAGATAATGCCCCACCCTAAAGGGGGGATCAAGCCTCCTCTATTTCTGTACCTCAAAGGCTCATCTCTCAAATTTAAATATGCAACTAATCCATTGTAAAGGCTTGTTAGCTCTAACATTCAATAATTCTAATTTATTTTTGACAAGGGACCCACACAGACTGAAAGTGAAAGGATGGAAAAATACCTTTCAGGCAAATGGAAATTTAAAAAAAGCTGGGGTAGGAATACTTATATCTGATAAAATAGACCTCAAAGTGAAGGCCATAACAAAAGATAAGGAAGGCCACTTCATAATACTAAAGAGCAATTCTCTGATAATATAATATCCATTCTTCTCTCTTATTTTTCATACTTTATAACTTCTTAAGGCTTCTATGTCTTCCAAAATGAGTATAGTTGGACTTTTCTCCTGAATCTGATTGTTCTTGAAATTGATGAGCCTATAATACTTCGCCCAGGCAGAATTTTGAATTTCCCTATAATATTTTGCAATTGATTTCACTAGCGACCTCTAGTAGTAACTTCTTACAGGAAACATTTTCAAATATTTAAATTTCTTTCTAAGATAGAAACAACATTTCTCAATCTCAAAAGTTAAATAATCTCTTAGTTAATATATAACTAAGGCCTAACTTTTCAGTAAAATATAATTCTCTTTTTCTAGATAGAGGAAACAAATACATTGCAACATACATAAATTATAATTTACTTTGATATAGGCTTTCTTATTGAGAGGCAATTGTTATAGGAAGAATTTCTAAGTGATAGGAAATTTTTTCTCAGCAACATTGAGCTAAGAAGATATTCTTTTCTCACCTAAAGTCAAGAATTCCTATAAAAGCATCCATCCTATTCATCACAATAGAGAGGATCTTATGAGAGGTATTTCATAAAAGACATTCACAAGTTTACAGGCAAGAAAGGGTTTTGCAGAAGGCTTGAGCAGAGCATGTTCAATTAGAAATGAGGTGTACTTGCAGCATTTCACACACTCTGCAGATTTGTGCAATAACAAATATGAACATAAATACGCTCCATTCCAGAAACAGAGATGAGGAAGTCTGTAGTCACAGCCAAGCCTTTCTGAACTTTCATGACCATACTGAGAGCAATTTCTGAGGTGAAAGGCCTCTAGAGTTTGAGCTGAGATAGTCAAAGTCCCCCAGTGCTGTTGGGGTCTATTCTTATCCGGCAAAGTGTAAAGTAAGAGAAATAACTGACCTGGGTAATCAGAACATCTACAGTACTTAGCACATAGTGGTGTCTGAGACAGGAACTTTTTGCCCCCTAATATACTCTTTTTCTTTTTGTCAATGTCCTCAGCTGAAAGACTACTGTTCCCAGTCAAGTCACTCTGGCATCTAAGTGTGGGAATGTGAATAAGTTCTGATACCTAGGATATAAAAATAACTTGTAGGTAAAGTCTAGGAAGGCTACTCAGAGAGTATTTAGCGAGTCTTTGTTGTTTCATGTTGCCTGAAATGTGGATAGGATGGCTTGAGCTTCCATATCCATTAGATGATGTTGAGGATAGAAGTTACTTGTTAGGACCATAAAGATAGAAGAATATCCTATCTAATAATAGACAAACAGGGTAATTGACCGTAGCTCCCCTATGCCTCCCATTGGCTAGTCAGTGTGATATGCAAATTAACCGCCAACAAAGATGGCGGTTAATTTGCATATGTAGGCTCCAAGCAGCGGAGTGAAGACTGAAGGTGAGCCAGAGCCACGAAGACGGAAGGCGACTCCGGCCGGGCTGGAAAGACGAAGGACAGGAAGGCGGCTCCGGCTGGAGCAAAGACCTGGGTCCTGGGTGCCAGAGGAAAACCAGTGCCAGCAGCCAGGAGAAGGGAAGGCCTATTGCACGAATTTCTTCATGCAACAGGCCTCTAGTAAATATATAAGTCACTTAGGTCCCTGATATAACAGCTCTGAACGGTCTATCTCTGGACTCCTACTGCATTAGAGAGAAACAAATTTTGGTCCTGTGTAAGCCAGTGTAATTTTGGAGTTCCATTTTATGCATCAACACATGATCCTAAATGATACAGTGCTCAGAGATTTGATCAAATAGACAGATATAATTAACAAACCAAGTTTTTTCCACTGCCCCATCATCTCTGTTCTCTCATCCTACATATACCATTTTCTTCTATCACTTATCATCCCCTGACATGATATCTTTATCATTTATTGTTTGTTTGTTGTCTCTTTCTTTCCTCCTCGCCACAACTAGAATACAAATTCCATGAGACGAGGCTCTTTCTTGAGGACTGGTCTATTCCAGCACCTACAAAAACAAGCACTCAATAAATATTTGTTGAATATGAGAGTGAATTTCAAAATACAATGAATCACTCCTTTTTTATAATTGATCTGTGCTATGAACATACAAAGACTTTTGAGACCAAGACTATATTCCTAAATTAGAATCACTTACTGGAGATCATGCTTTGCTGTTTCATAAGAAGTGAGATTCATAGATAAAACTTAGTGACTGGTTGGTAGCTGATCAAAGTCTCATAATGTAAAAGGCTCAATGGCCCTGTTATTCTGCCGGCCTGTACTTGATTCTATAGCTTGAAACTCCTATAGGACACACTGACTCTTCAATCTGCATGAACAGCCCTGCTTAGGCAAAGATGTTACTCTGAATTACAAGTAGAAACTGGCACTCCAAGTAGAAGAGAAGGCTGGAGAAAAAAGCCAGTAAATGACCTACAGTAAGTACTGGAGAAGTTCTTGACAACTCAGGTGGTAGAGTAACCAAAAGTTAGCCTTCCAATACATTTGAAGTATTTTGCACATATAATTTATGAATACTATCCTCAGCTAACAAAACACATGGTGCATGGCATAACGTTTTTCTTGGGACTGAGAAAGGGGATCAAACCCTTTTTGCTTATAATGAGTAAGGGAAAACTTGAGACCTAAGTGGGCAAGGCTGTGACAAAGCTATTTTCAACTAGCAATAGAAAATTATTAGGAAGTAGAAAGTGATTTGCCATAGATTGGAACTGTGGGATTTTGCTGATTTTTTCGGGTTAACAAAATTTATTAGAGTCTAGGGAATAAAAGAACAAAATCTTTGATTCAAAGCGACTTCAAGGTCATCTGGTGGAATACATTAATTCATTTCGCATTTGAAAAGATTGAGGAGCAAAGAGATGGAGGGAGGAATTCAATGTCAATCAGCTTAGTCCAAGATGATCCACCTTTTTCTGGCACCATCTCAGAAGCTCCATTATATCTACTATGTAAGTAAGTTCAACATGGATTCCCTAAGGCTCCACCCAGATTCCTCCAAACTTCCAGGAGAGCAAAATCTCCTCAAAATGCTAAGGCCAAAGAACAGCAAGGGTCCATGAGCATGGCTGACATGCTGGGAAATGACAAGAAGTGGTTTATATTTCTTGATATAAAGGATCTGCTGTTATCATCCACATTATTCCATTTTCCCGATATGGACTATTTCCTCTGCCCCCTTTTGGTCACTTTTCTTTCTTTCCTGATTAAAGATGGACACTTGACTGTCACTTTCATCCACTTGTGGTGGAACAATATTTGCAAAAATGTCAGATTTTTCAGTGTTAACAAAATCACAGCATTTAAGGTGATCTTGTTTTCCTTCTGTAACATAAGCTTTAGACTCTGAACTCCAGCTCAAGATTGACATGGAGCATAGTTTAGGTATAAAATAAAGTACCTGCACGCATATTTGGGAAGGAGTGTATGTGTGTGTGTGTGTGTCTGTGTGTGTGTGTGTGTGTGTGTGTGTGTGTGTAAAAGTTTAACACATTTAGTGCCTGATTCCTGATCAAGAGTAAGGGCATAAATAAAACAGTGACAGGATTAGACCTGATTAATTACTCTGTCCTACTAGAATCAGGAAATGAGAGTACAATCTACTGTCCTCTTCAACTTTTAATTTAATGATGAAAGGGAATCTCTCTGACAGGTCTTATTGTAGAGAACGATTCAGCGCCTATTAGACCAGATTTAAATGTACTAAAAAGTTCATTTCAGATAATAACTGTAGAATTAGTAATTTATACATATCCATTAACAACCTTTTTGGGTCTAAAATTCCCAAGAGTAAAATAATTATTACCCCAAAGGGGATAAAATTTTTCTTTCTCTATTCTCCTGAGAATTGTTTGCTTGGACTAAGTTTGAAGGCTTTTGTGTGTTACAAACTCTAACAGGTGAGGAGGGGACAAAGACAAAAAAGTCATGATACCTACTCAACAAGGACTTCCTAGTCTAGTGAAAGAAGCTGTTGTAAAAAGACAATTAGCACACAATGTGATATGCTATAGTAAGACTATATACAAGTTCATGCATATGGGTCACCTATATAAAGGTCTACGTTTGTACAAGTTAGAGCCTCAAGCCAAAAACTAGTCTAATGTTTGACTTTTTACCTTTCTCCCATCTTCTACATCTAATCCATTAGCAAGTACCGTTACTTCTATTGCATTCCTTCTTAACTTCTATCAATGTGATCAAAGTCATTTGTATATCTTGTCTGAATGACTACCATAACCTACAATTGGTCGTTAAGCTTCCATGCTGAGAACCTTATAATCCATATCCTGTCACATTTCTATTTGGATATTCATTTTCCTAATCAATATCTATTAAGTATTTTATTTTAGAATACCATGCTCCAATATGTCCTCTCTTTGCACCCCTAACACTTTTGCCTGGTTCCTATCCAAGAGATTTTCCATCTGTTCATTCATTGTGTATAATGCTCTGCCTCCATTCTGTGTATAGCTGGGGCCTTCCTATCATTCATGTCTCATCTCTAATAACACCTATCTGGGAGGTCTGCCCTGGCTGATTGTTCCAAAACAGCACTGCCCTAGATGCTCTTCATTACATGCTCCTCAAATTATATCGTTGTTTATATGTTCCATTTTTATGTGTCTTCCTTTAAGAATATGTTTGATGACAGAAGGCACTTTTTCTGTTTCTTCATTCTGTAACTGTGCCTACCACACAGAAGGAAATCAATTAATGTTTCCCTAATACATAAAACTGTAAGCATATATTCTTTCTGAGTTTGGAGAAAGAAGCTGAAAACTCTGGGGAGTCATGTTTAATGCACAGATTTTTACCTCTTTCTGAATCACAACTAAATACTTTAACAGCAGAGGGAAAGGGTGCAAGCTTCTGCCCACTGAGGATGAGGCTTGGTGGAGATTCAGAAGCCAAAGAAAAACCAGCTGAAGAATAAAAGGAAAGAGAAAGTCACCGTAACAATAGAAGAAAAACTTCCTCACTGTGCCCACCTGAACAGCACTCAAGAGGCATTGAATGAGACAGAGACCAGAGAAAAACGGTCAAAATACGGTAAACCCAGGTAAGGGCTAAGTAAAAGGCTCTGGCAGTAAAAACGAAGACTTGGAAATTATTTTTTTCAAGAAAATAGAGTTATTTCTGTTTTGTTTGCATTGTTTGTTCCTTGGAGGCATTTCGATTAGGCTACAGCAAGCTAACCACTGATTCAGAACAGCATTTGTCAAAGGCTGAGCAAATGCTGTATTATTGTTTCTTCTTGGTATTACTTGAACTGGAACATGTGCTCTTTTTTCATATATAAAAAGTAACCCCATTTTGGGCCAAAAAGAAGAGAGCAGAATTAACAGAGCAAAGCTCTGTAACTTGGTGTACTATAACTTGTTTCTGACCTAAACCTTTAGTATTTCCTACTTAGCATTTATCTTAATTACTATATATTTAATGTAAAAGTTTAACATAATGTCTATTTATTCCATCTAGAGTAAAGCAACCAGAAGATAGTAATGCACTTTTGAAATCAATGGTCTTGCTAATTTAATAGAAACTAACACATAAAATCTGTGTAGTACAAGAAAATTGTATAAGGAGAGGTAACTGAATTATGAATAAAAGAAAACAGATAGTTCTAGTTGTATGTGGAGCAAAGTTTTAATGAGACACAATGAAAGTATATTCCAATAATCTCTAGATAATGGATGTAACCTTGCAAGTACATTCTTGAGCCCTGCGGACTCTTCCTTTATAAGCAAATTGCATTTTCTACTCCCACACCAATTCAGACACTCAGTAATTCACATTAAATGCTTCCTTTATAAGCAAATTGCATTTTCTACTCCCACACTCAGTAATTCACATTAAATAGTATCCTACTTTCTGTGATTATTTTCCCCATCATCTTATATAAATCCATAATAATGATAACTGTTCTTGCTCCTAACAATTCCATCCCCTGGTGATTATTTCCTCATCAGATCCCATTGGGAACTTACTCCTCATATGATTCATTTGCTATATAATTATAGGCATTCTTCCACCGATTTTTACATTATATTCTACATTGCCATTGATGTCTCCTATGTCATTGGGTGCTTAACACACAACTCTGGACATGGTGTAAATCATTAGTATTACATACAAAATATTAAATAAGTAATGGAAAAGAAAATTTTTATTGATTGAATGGTGTCTTAAAATTAATATAGCATGAACACCAAAGAAATTGATTCATTTTTCAGAATCATAATGTATATGTATTTTTGCAAGAATCACTTTTGTGATGTATTTTTCAATCTATGTCTTAAGAAATTAATACATTTTCAAGTAATTTTATTAACATATTTTATATCATGAAATAAATTTTTTCCTAAAATATTTTACTTCAGATCAATTATAAATTATAAAGTTTAATTTGATCAAACTTTCAGGACCTTAGTATTCATATAATAAATATTTTCTGTCTTTTGGTGTGTGGCCCAGGATAATAAACGATTGTAAGAGTGATCCATTAAAATGAACGCAAGATTAATATGCATCACATACATAAGAAAAGTAGACATATATCAGAGTTATTTAAGAGTTTTAATAGAAACTATGACTTGAAATGTCAGATAGTCTGAAGCTACCACTTATAAGCAAAACACTCACAAAGTAGGATCATTGAAAATATTTTAATGCATGGCTGTTTAAGAAAATAAGCTATTTTCTTCTAAATCTTGGCTGTGAAGAACTCATTGTTTTCTGCATTCATTTATCAGTTCATACCTGCAGGTTCACATCATAAATTCAGCCTCAAAGCAGCAGTGATCAATATGTCAAGAACAACAGTTAGAAGAGGCTTTTAAATTATTGCTTCCTGAGGGAATGTCAAGTATCAAAATGGTTCTCATTTTTTATCACTGAAGTAAATAATATTAAACAAAACAGAAATATTAACTGAACTGCCACATGTGTTTAGTTGGTTTGTCCTTTCATTTATGATAAATGAACAGGTTCATTTCTGATAGCAGGTGGGTCTCACTCTCATTTTGGTAGCTGCTCAGATGGAAAGTCTCTATGACAGGCATTGCTCCATTTGAAGCCCACAGACTGGGTGGTTCTCACATTCCTCCTGCTTTGCTGATTCTTTATCCCAGTTCATTGTGTTTTCAATATTATTATTATTAGTAGTAGTAGTATAGTTATCATTAGTACTTAATATCAGGCTACCATTCTGAGATGCCTATTAGGTACTATACAGTGCTGGCTTCCTCAAATAATTAAAAATAATTTATCCTCACAGTAGCCTTGGAAGAGATTTTTATTTCATTTTGAAGATGATTAACAGGGACCCAGAAAGGTAAAGTTATTGACTGTAAGCACAAAGGTAGAATGTGATAAAATTGCAATTCAGACTTATTCTGATTTCAGAGTCTTAACTTTCCTATTATATTAGGCATTAATCTCCCTGAAAAACAGATTTTTAATAATCAATTGTTTAAACAAATCAAATAGAGAATCTCTTCCGTTCTTTCACCTGAAAATCAATACAAATAAATTTGGAAAGTTCTAGATGGATATTTTAGCTAATGAGACAAACCAATCATGACTGGCCTGGTAAAGATGAACAAACAAGAAGTATTTGGTAAACCCAACAGCTTAGAGAGGGAAAGAAAAAACCCAACTGCAAGAGACGTGAGGTTTTACCTCTTAGATAAGGCCAAGAATTTTATTTCACGAGCAAAGAAATTACTGTCAGTTGTCTAAAGAAGATTACAAAAGGCAAAGACAAGACTTCTGAATTTTCTTTTCTTACAGGAAAAAAAATAAGTATTGGACAAGATTCCACAGATGATGCTTTAGCCCAGCATCTATTCATTTCGGCAGAGCATTCTGTATAGTTGTTCCACTATAGGAAATTACCAATCATTTATCATCACCTACTTCCTGCTGATTGGGGCCTCACAACCTAGCTGACAGCCTCTGCCATCTGTTCTTGGATCACAGTCAGGAACAAGAAATATTTCAGAACAACAAAGTAATGCTCTTGGTGTTTAAACTCCCCCCCGCTCCATTACCACATACCAACATCATAAACACACTGTATGGTATTTCATTAATTCAATCGCTGGTTTCACAACATTTTTTCTATTGGGGAAAAGTATCAATTCTCTGAAATTTCACACAAAGTCTGTATTTAATTACTGTTGGCCATATGTTTAGCACCGAAACATTTGCATAGGACAGAGATAGAATTCAAAGTTAGTACTCTAAAGACAGCAATTTTCAACATTTTTCATCTTATGACACATATCATAAACTAATAACAAAATCTGCAGCACACCAAAATATCTTTTTGCTGATCTGACAAAAAAAGATATAATTTTGATTTATTCACACGTATTGTTGTGTTGGTTGTTGTCACTTTTTATTTGATAATCTAAGGGAAAAGAAGTCAGTGCCCCTGACTAAATAGTCAGGTACTACATGTTTTAAGAAGTCTTGCAGTACATCAGTGTGCCTCTTGCGGCACACTGGTTGAAAATCACTACTGTAAAACATCTACTGTGAAAACTTAAGCTCAAGCTCTGTGTATGAAGGAAAGAAAGGACAAGAAAGGAATAGTCAAGGGGATGTAAAGTACAGCATGGGGAATATAGTTAATATAGTCTAACTATGTATGGTGTCAGATCAGTGCGAGATATATCGGGATAATCACTTATTAAGTTATGTAATGTCTAATCACTGGGGTGTACCCCTGAAACTAATATAATAATGTATGTCAACTGTAATTGAAAAAATGATTTAAAAAAAGACAGGAAGTTCAAGGCACCTGGTGATATTGTGTTATTCTGAGAAAAGAGCTAGTGCTAATTAGCAAGCTCCATGGAGTCTTAACCTCAGTTTCCTCATTTATAAAGTGACTCCATAACCATCTTACCTACTATATAGAGTGGTAATGAAGAGAGTAAAGCACTAAAAGATGTAGTTTTACTATCCATTAATAAAGAGAATCCCAGTGGTCCATGTGGCTTGAACATGTATGCATCTAAAGTTTGAGTGTCAGAGGGAACTTCACTTTCCTGTGGCTTCAAACACTGAAAGCAATCGCTCCAACATGTTCCTAGAATACCAGTGTGGTATGGGTCCATTTCAAATCATTTTACTGGTTATTTAAATTAAAAAGTTGAAATTATCTATCCATGGGATGTAAGTTATTTAACTTGTGTGTTAGGATTATACTTTCAGAAAGCAATCATTCAGAGATCATGCCTTTATTCACAGTTCGCCTAAGCTGATTTTTGCTAGGAATAAGTTTTTCAAATGCATTTGAGCAAACAGTGTTTCATTACCAAAATGCCACCACTGTTGCATTCTACTATTTTCAACAATCTACCTTGATTACCTTTGGCTTCTAAGATTTATGCACATAGAAAAACATGGGTAATAACGAAACAGAAAGAACTAAGGAGTCCTGGTAAAAAGAGAAACATTACACTTCTCATATTTGCCACGAATCATCTATTATCCTAAGATACTTTTACAAAACCATGAATTAACGGTAGAATGGATACATCTCATGAAACTAGTCACTTGAAAGAGAAGTCTTAAACATGTCACTGGTTTGGGGACCTGTGCTCAGGAGTATCTGCTTCTTGCTCCTACCCACAGTTTACCCCCAACATGTTATATAGTGTGTGGATAACCGAAGCTCCTGAAAGTTAACGTGCTTCCCCCGTGATTTTGAGGTTCAGGAGAGCAGAAGTGTGATGGAGACACGGACATTCAACAAGATGGATCAATGCTTCTAACTATGACCCGCAGGGATTGAGGTGCTTTTCTCAGCTGCGTGTGAATGTTTTGGAAGCAAACGTCTCAAATACGACACAGAGCAAAGGTCAGGAATCACTCTCTTAGGAAGATAAGTTTACCAACTTACAAAATATTCATACTTCTGATCTGTATCTTTCAGGGTAACCTGTTCCTATTTCAATTGTGTTTTGTTTTTTAATCATTTTTCTGTAAAGAAAATAAAATTTCAAATGTCACTATCATTTTTGAGAAGGTAATTGTTATCAAAAGTTCAATTTGATTATTGCATCTGGCAGAAGAGGGATAAGAAGGAATGAGAGAGTAAGAATGGATAAAAGCAGTTTTATACGTGGATCTGAAAAAAGTAATGTACTCCCATCTGATATAAAGGGAAAGGGACTGTCAAGGTGATAAAAAGTGAATAAAATGACTGTCTGAGATTCAGATTTTGTCACAGCTTTGCCTAAAAATGAATGGGAGGTATGTGTAGAGCTGCTAGCCATTAGCACTATTGTGCTTGTTTTTACTTTCAACTGGGCTGGTGTTGAGTCAAATAGACATGGTACTTAAAGGTTTCTGTCAGTACAGGTGCTCTTGCTTTAATAAGAGTCTTATTTCTAGAGACTTATTTAATTACTAGAGGCCCAGTGCACGGATTCGTGCACCAGTGGGGTCCCTCAGCCTGGCCTGTGGGGATTGGGCCGAAACTGGCTCTCCAACATCCTCCGAGGGGTCCCGGATTGTGACAGGGCACAGGCTAGGCCGAGGGACCCCACAGGTGCACGATCGAGGCCAGGGAGGGACCGTGGGAGGGTTCCAGGGCATGCCCAGCCTGTCTCACCCAGTCCCAATCGGCCGAACCCCAGCAGCAAGCTAACCTACCGGTCGGAGTGTCTGCCACTGGTGGTCAGTGCACATCATAGTGACTGGTTGAACAGTCGAACGAATGGTCGGACACTTAGCATATTAGGATTTTATTATATAGGAAGCTACCATAGTCCACCCATCAAGGGCTATTGCTACAATGCCCACTGAAGTGGGTACTTCATAAACAACCTTTATTTTCATGGTGATATCATCCAAAAGCTTTCAGAAGTGGAGTATCAGTGGTTGGCTACTATTGACACACACATATTTTGGCTGAGAATAAAGGTCCAAAGAGGCTTAACAGAATTTAATTTATCAAATAAGTTAATGGCCCATATCACTTCAGGCAATTTGGAGTCTCTGACTAGATGCAATTTGACATAGGATAGTAACAGGATCTGGAAAGAGTGATTTGAGAAGCATGGCCATGACAGCCTTAGATGTCTGGAGGCCATAAGGAAAGCCCTTGATAACTGAACCAATTAAGCACATCTGAAAAAACAAGATGGCCCTAATTGGGCATGAAAAAGGGACCCAAGATATGATGGTTTGGGCATAAATGGAAGAAAGAGTGGAGTCATTAAAGAACCACTTTGCTCATTACATTGTTTTGATGAAGGCCATTTGGTATTTATAAATCTGTTATTTGTGAATGGAAAAGGGAAAACAACATAAGTATATTTCCCTTGAACAATTTCTGGCGTGTAGTCTTAGGATTTTTAATTTCTACATCTGCATAATTTTGGCTGTCACAGAAAAAGAAATGCCCTTTAAATTTTTTATTCTGAATGGGGTATACTTGGCACCATGTTGATGACATTCTGCATGTGTATAAAACTGAATCAATCATATTTTCCAAGAGTAATGAAAAAAAGAGAAAGAGAGCCAAATCTTTAAATGCATTCAGAGCATGTAACCCTCCATAAATGGCAATATCATAACTTGGTGTCATTTGAAAAAAATTGATTAAGCATTTAAAAATGCTAAAATTATCCACTTAATCAAAGGCCAAGGTTCATTTCTGTCCAAAATAATTTAATTACAATCCATTTCAATTGAAAATTTGTCTAAAATATTCAGGACAGAAAATAGCAAACAGGTTACTGCCAAGATATTTTGGACCATTATTTTTGCTTATTGGTTTTCTAATATTCGTGTGGTAGTGTATAATGTGGTAGCATATAATTAATTATCAAGAAGTCAAGAATCAAATGTTAATTTGTGAATTATCCAAATTGTTGTTTATCTGTAAGTTTTCCTTTTCCTGCCTTTCCACATTTTGATAAACACTGGTTCACTAGCAGTGGTGAGAAAAATCAGGATGAAGTCAAATTTACATGTACTACATATATTTCTCAGTATTCAACTTTTGGTGACTTTTCTTGGTTACAAGAGAAGCCAAAAGCAAATTCCAACTGTTTGAACTTTGGTTGTTTTTTTAAAATAAGTGTCAATTAAAATACTTTCTATTGTAATAAATTCATTTAAGGAAATAATTCCTCAACATTGTGTACTTTTAGAAGTCCATTAAATAAATGGCATATTTAGTTAGGTTTTTGGAAGTTTAAAATTTTGTTTTAAGAATTTGCTTTAATAGTCAAACAATTATCAATGGATTGGGGGTAAATGACCTCTCTAAAATTTTCTTTTTCCTGTGAGATAGAGAACAACTTGTATTTACCCCTAAAAATTAAATTGACATTATTAGAGTATAAGTGCTATCCCTTAGTTTTATAACATCTAATATAAACTTCTCTGAATTCTGTGTAATTAGGCTGCAATTGTGAAATGAAACATTAAAGTACAATATTTCCAAAACAACAATTCATGTATAATTAGATACTGATTAAGAAAGTAGATTATCTAGTAAACTAGTTTCTGCTTTGATTGCCTGAGTTTTGAAAATTCCCCGGAGGCAGTGATCACATGCTGTGATTGGGCTCGCAATATTTGCTAAAACTTGTAACATCAGTCAGGGTGGCCAAACCACTTTCAATCTAGACTAGCTGGATCATTGACATCACGGCTGAAAGCAGGTAGAGGGAAGCAAATAGGCACTTCTATTTCTATAGGTTAACATTTAGTTTTTACTTGAATGGAATTAATTGTGCTTTCTATTTTTGATTACTGTTGGCATAAAAGACACTAGAGATGCATCAAGATTGTAATTACTAAAGCTGTTAAGCACTGTTTTGACAAATATTATCATAAAAAATACTAACCATTATATAGATAGGAAATATCTGATATTTGTAATGTAAAGATATATGAAAATATACAAAAAAATTTAAATGGTAACATTTCCACAGCAATTAAAACATCAGCATCTGGCTTTTAAGATGAGAACTCTATTTGTAAGATTTCTTCTTTTAAGGGACAGAAATGACTTCATTAACCTCTTGATTTCTAAAATATTTCAGAGTTGTTTAGGAAAAACAATGTCACTTATGTTCTACAGGATAAATATTGTACTGCATGACCTTTAATCACTTAAATATCATGTATTAAATTGTCTGTTCATTGGTTGAAACAAAATAAAGTTTCTTGAACTATAGACTATTAATTGTAAAAATGAATAAACCATGCTTATATTATTCAGAAGAACAAAAAATGTTTTTCTGATTTATAACAGCACACAACATAAATATTTTGTATATTTGGTGACATCAAATAAATATTTTGAAGAAAGAAAAGTTGTTATTTAAAATAGGTGGAGTCACCCCGCTGGTGTGGCTCAGTGGTTGAGCATCGATCCATGAAACAAGAGGTCAGGGTTTGATTCCTGGTCAGGGGATAGGCCACTTGCCAAGGTTGCAGGTTCGATCCCCAATGGGGGCCTTGCAGGAGGCAGCCAATCAATGATTCTCTCTCATCACTGATGTTTCTCTCCCTTTCCCTTCCTCTCTCTGAAATCAATAAAAACAATATTAAAATAAATAAGTAAATAAATAAATAATCTATATATAACGAGGTAATATGCAAATTGTCTGGGACACCATAACGTCACGACTGCTCAGGAGGACACTGCGCGTGCAGGTGGGCGGGAGGGGACTGCATGCGAGGTGAGGCAAGCCATGGATGCCATGGTGGCCTGAGCAGGCCCAGAGTGGAGACAGGGGAGCCTGCCCATGCCGCTGCCGTGGCCTGAGCAGACCTGGAGTGGAGACAGGGGGCCGCACGCACGCCAGCAGTCCCGGCTCTGCACGTGAGCTGCAGAGGAAACACCTTTTTTGACCACTCATTAGCTAAGCTCCCGGCACGCCACTCACAGTGTTCTTGGTAACTTGGGTAATAAGAATCCAAGAAGGTAATCTAGGGTTTTTACACCTCTCTCCTGGAGGAAAAAACGAAGATCTGCTGCTGGAGGAGCTAAGAAATGTCATGTCCTGCCCTAGTTGGTTTGCTCAGTGGATAGAGCCTAGGCCTGCGGACTGCAGGGTCTGGGTTCAATTCTGATCAAGGGCATGTACCTAGGTTGCAGGATCCTCCCTGACTAAGGCCCAGGTCAGGACTCATGCAGGAGGCAACCAATCAAAGTGTCCCTCTCACATTGATGTTTCTCTCTGTCTTTCCCTCTCTCATCCACACTCTTTAAAAATCAATGGAAAAATATCCTCAGGTGAAGATTAAAAAAAAAGAAAGAAAGAAATGTCATATCGTATGAAAGAGACATCTTGAAAATGCCTAAAGAAAGTTGTCATTTTTTTTGTGATGAAGGGACTGGAGTCCGTGTTGATGAAAACACCTTGGCGGCTATGGCAGCCAGCAGTGGCAGCAGCAGCGGGGTGATGGGGGTGGTGCCTTCCCCTGATCAGCCCAGTTGCCTCCTGCAAAGAGAGGCTAGACTGGTTTAGGCCCGCTCCCCACGGAAAACAGGCCTAAGCTGTCAGTAGGACATCCCCTGAGGGTTCCTGGACTGTGAGAGCGGGCAGGCTGGAGTGAGGGAACCCCATCCCAGTGCACAAATTTCATGCACCGGGCCTCTAGTAAAGTAAAATAAAATAGGTAGAGTCCTTCCCAGAAATTAGGAACAAGCCTCAACCATCCCTAACACCTTTCTTTTACCATGTACACATCTATCAGTGGTGAATTTCTCTGTCATTCGGTAGAATTTCATGGACAATATTTTAAATTGGCATGTGAGTACTGATTTAGGCTATGTTTGTCTTATCACCCTGATTATGTAAATGAACCCAGTGCTTTCTTCATGTGCAGTTTTGTAAATCTCCTGCTCCATCACAGTCCCCAACCTTTCACTGCTTCCTTCTGTAATAGGCTTTTACCATACAGACACCTGGAAACCCTGGTATATTACCTTGAGTTGACTAATAAACTATGATATCATAGGGATTGTGTGACTATTACCTAACCTTAAACTTATCAAACTGTTATAAACTCTATTGTAGAGTTTATAAAAACTCTGACAAAACTTGACAGAAATAATGTATAAATGTGAAACTGAGAGGCAGCTAAGAGGAAACAGATGAACCAGTGGGCGAAATGCCTAATCCTATCTAATAAAAGAGTGATACGCAAATTAACCATCACTCTGTCACTCCATCACAAAGATGGCAATGGCCACGAAGCTGGAGCAAGCAGGAGGCTTGGATTGCCTCCGGCGATAGAGGAAGCCAAGCTTCCCACCTGCCCTGGCCAGCACTGGGCTTTGCTCAAGGCTACAAAGTTTCAATTATAGAAGATAAATAAATCCCAGGAAAAAAAAGAAAAAAAGAAAAAAGGAGAGGCTGGGGCTTGGGTCGCCAGGGGGCATGGCCAGCCTGAAAATGGCCATTAGCCCCTCACCCAGGCTGGCCAGGCACCCCAGTAGGGACCCCCACTCTGAAGTGGGTGTGGCCAGCCTTCAAATAGCCATCAGCCCCTCACCCAGGCTGGCCACACCCCCATGGGGTGAGGGTCCCCACTGGGGAGCCTTGACCAGACTGCAAACAGCCCTCAGCCCCTCACCCAGGCTGGCCACACCCCCTTCAGGGTGAGGGTCCCCACTGGGGAGCCTTGACCAGACTGCAAACAGCCCTCAGCCCCTCACCTAGGCTGGCCAGGCATCGCAGTGGGGACCCTCACCCTGAAGGGGGTGTGACCAGCCTAAAAACGGCCCTCAGCCCCTCACCCAGGCTGGCCAGGTACCCCTGGGGACCCCCACCCTGATCCAGGACACCCTTCAAGGCAAACCAGCTGGCCCCCACCTATGCACCAGCCCTCTATCCTATATAATAAAAAGGTAATATGCAAATTGACCCTAACAGCAGAACAACTGGGAATGACTGGTCACTATGACACACATTGACCACCAGGGGGCAGACGCTTAATGCAGGAGCTGCCCCCTGGTGGTCAGTGCTCTCCCACAGGGGGAGCTCTGCTCAGCCATAAGCCAGGCTGACGGCTGCCAGCACAGCAGTGGTGGCGGGAGCCTCTCCCGCCTCCTCAGCAGCGCTAAGGATATCCGACTGCAGCTTAGGCCTGCTCCCTTGGGGAGCAGGCCTAAGCCAGCAGGTGGACATCCCCCGATGGGTCCCAGACTGCGAGAGGGCACAGGCTGGGCTGAGGGACTCCGCTGAGTGCACAAATTTTTGTGCACCGGGCCTCTAGTGTAACTAATAAGAATGAGAATAACAACAGATCCATCACCGGAACCAATATTTCAGTGGTTCTCAAGAATTTTTATATAACCAAAATATATTTACACTAGAGGCCTGCTGCATGACATTTGTGCACTGCGGGTTGAGGGGTGTCCCTCAGCCTGGCCTGCGCACTCACAGCCTGGGAACCCTCAGGGGATGTCTGCCTACTGACTTAGCTGGCACTCAGACATCCCTCTCGCAGTCCAGGGCTCTTGCAGTCCAGGACCAGTCGCTCCTTACCGCCTGCCTGCAGCAGAGGTGGGAGAAGCTCCCACCACTGCCGCTCTCCTCTCCAGCTGTGAGCCCAGCTTCTGGCTGAGCAGTGCTCCACCTGTGGGAGAGCACTGACCACCAGGGGGCACCTGCATTGAGCGTCTGCACCCTGGTGGTCAGTGCATCGTCATAGTGACTGGTCATAATGGTCACTTAGGCTTTTATATATATAGATAGACATCCTAATAAAGTTATACTTTGCACAGAATATGTAATGGAACTGGATAAGAAGAACTGCATATGAAGTGGGGTATGGATGGAAATATTCCAGAGACCTCTTCTTTCTCAGAGCTTGGGTAAATGACATATGAGTAACAATTTTCCTTTGAGTGACCAAGTTTAGAACCAATCATTTGTGGCTTTAATACAATCCATTTCTCTCCTTCTGCTTCCAGCTCCCCCCCCCCTTTTTTGTGTGTGTGTCCCTATGTTTTTTCCTAAATTAGTCAGTTTGGCATATTATCAAAGAATCTTACTTTTACTGCCATTAAAGTAATCCTAAAAATTCTATCTATTAGAATTTAATATATGAGAGCAGAAATGAAAATCATAACCAAAGTAATTGCATATATTCATATGTTTTAATTTAAAGCACAAAAACACAATAATAGTTGAGAGATTCAATATTCAACTATGACAATTATCTCTATAACTTGGAAAATAAAAGTACAATTAATAGTGCTGTTTTCCCTTTTAAAGAATGTGTTGAAATGGTGCTTTCCCAATAGCAACTGTTAAAAGTTAGAAAATCTTGGCAAAAATAAAAAGTAGGCATTGAACTTTTTGTAGGCTTTCAGATCACTAGTTTATCATATTTTACAACTATATAATTTCAAATGTTAGATATTCCAGAAACTAATTAACCTGTTATCATTTTAAAACTTACACACACACACACACACACACACACACACACACACACACACACACACGAGTTAGAAACCATTCCAGGCACGTGAGCCACCAAGACCACCACTCATGATCCTAAGGTGTTTTAGTGTCATAGTAAAGAGAACAGAACTCCTTCAGCTTTTATATAGCAAACTGCAATGTAGTCATTTTAAAATCACCACATTGCTAATAACCAGGGCAAAATGTTTCCTTGTAATTGGAGTACTTTGAATCTAGGACATAATGAGAACATAATGTGGCCCTAAGAAAAATTATTCTTGTACAAAACATTCTAAACAATAAGAACAAATTCAGGTCATCTCTCCTCTGTTGTTCACAATCTTCAGTATATTAAAAATTTTAGAAGGAGGTGTCTCAGATATTTATTGAATGCATTAGAAATAGCCATGGCAGAGAGTGCTGAGGAAAGTTTCCTATTACTGCCTGCCTGGATAATTATGCTTTCCATAGCCCACCACCTTCACTAACTCATGACAACCCAAAATAGTTGGTAGTAAATAAGTGCAGTACCATGGTCTATTATATTTTTATGTAAGAAAAATAGACGTATTTCCAATGCATGCTTTCTAATTGCCAGATCTACCAGATGATATTTCTTACGAAGTTGAATGCAAAACCCTGGTTAACATGTCCAGTCTGAGATAGCTATTGCATTCGTCATCCCTGACCATGAGTGATGTGTGACAAAAAATGCAGAACAATTCCAAAAAAGTGAAAACATAAGTCTTGAAGAACCTGACATATTTGAACACAGAGTAAGAAAGCCCTACTCTACAGATGATCAGGTGACCTGCCTGCCACCTTTTTCTGAAATCGTCTCCTTATTAATTATATAGTGCACCATCTGGATTTTCTGCTAATTTTTGGATATTTCTGTGGCTTCAGTTTACATATTTGGTTACTAGCTACTGCGATGATAAATAAAAAGAATAATGTTAAAGACTGTAATAAAAAGAGTAATGTTAAAGACTGTAGGATGGAAATTGCTAAAAGGTAGCCTATGCATATATGTATGTGTTGCGGTGTGCTATGGTGTGGTATAGTGTGTGTGTGTGTGTGTGTGTGAGAGAGAGAGAGAGAGAGAGAGAGAGAGAGAGATCAGGTTCTGAAAGCAATAAGAGAAGAAATCTTCATGGAGGAGGAGTAATTTAAGAGAGAAAACATCTAGATAAATATAAGGTCGCAGATGTCTTGCAATATTAAGGTCTCTGTCAATTTCACATCTGGATAATAACCATGCTATGCCAAATCCTCTGAAGAAATTTAAGTGCCTCCTCATAGGAAAAAGCAATATTCTTTATGTTCAATGTTATACTTATCTCAGGGAAAGACATCGTGCCTGTCCTTTTAAGAGGCTGAACTTTCTGAAGTTATCACCTGTCACTTAAAGTAACAGGAATGATTTGTTCTTCTAGGTATGTGACTCTATTGCCCTGTTTCAATCTGGCATTTGCTTGAGATATTTTGATCTATATTTAAATTGAGATAAATGCAAATGATATTTTGCATATATTGAGGGGGCTACTTTTCATATTTGCTCTCTGAGATTGTCAGAAGTGCTCTTTTAGATAAAGTGAACAGATTCTTAAGACTATCTTTGAAAAAGTCTACCTGTTATGAAAGATACTAAACAAAAAGCAGCATGTAATAGTTTTAATGCCTTGTGACTTGTGAAACTAATGTGTGTGTGTGTGTGTGTGTGCGCGCGCATACACACACACTTACAAATACACGTGGCATTCCTGCACAAGTAGACAAGGTGAATTAAGGCAAATATGGTTTAAATTATGCTTTTGGTACAAGATTTAGGAAACTTCTATAGTAAATTCTCCTATCTAGCATCCCATCCCCCACGCCATTTATTCCAAAACTTTCACAGAATAAAAACAGTGAAAATACTTTAATTTTAGTTTGTACATTTAAGGTCCAGCTGAGATTATCAATCTCATACCCATGAAAATGCTTTATTTCCAGGGCTTTTGTTCTTATAAATAATAGAGGTAACATAAAAGGTACTGAATTGTGCCAATGGCTTACTTCTAGGAAAAAAAAAAACACATCACAAAAGCTTTACAAAAGAAAAATAGTCAAATTTAGGTAGTTGAATACAATGGCAAATGAGAGCAGAAATGTATCCTGAGCCTGGCCTGCATGGCTCAGTGGTTGAGCATCAACCCATGAACCAGTAGGTTACGGTTCTATTCCCAATGTGGAGCCTGCAGGAGACAGCCAATCAATGATTCTCTTTTATCATTGATGTTTCTTTCTCTCTCTCCCTCTTCCTTCCTCTCTGAAATCAATAAAAATGTAAATAAAAAATTACAGTTAAAAAATGTATCCTAAGACTGAAAAATATGTCTGATTTTTTTTAAATAAAAAGAGCTTTTGTTCATTGTAAAAATTAGACATAATTATTTTTAAAAGTCAACCAATATAGTAAAAAATAAAAAAGTAAAATATATCCAGAATCCAATGTCCTATCACCTAGATCAGTGGTTCTCAACCTTCCTAATGCCGTGACCCTTTAATACAGTTCCTCATGTTGTGGTGACCCCCAATTTCATTGTTACAAATTGAACATAATTAAAGCATAGTGATTAATCACAAAAACAATATGTAACTATATATGTGTTTTCGGATGGTCTTAGGCGACCCCTGTGAAAGAGTCGTTCGACCCCCAAAGGGGTCACGACCCATAGGTTGAGAACCACTGACCTAGATGGTGATACTAATGTTAATATTTTAATGTGTTCATATAATGCTTTATGGACAAACACAATAATTCATTGATGTGCAATTTCCTTTTTACTTATTTTTATGTTATGTGCACAAATAACTCTTTGATCTCTGCCTTCATCTTTAAAACAATTTTCTATTATCTTTCTGCTTAATCCTCTTATCTGCCAATCTCTAAATATTAAGTCTCCCAAGGCTCAGTCCTCAAAAGTATATTCTCACGTTTTAGGTAATCACAGCCAGTCCCACAGTTTTAAATCAATTTAAAGACAGAAGTTTCCAAACTGTATACTTTTAGTCCTGAGCATTCCCCTTGAACGCCAGCTTCATATATACAATTGCCCAGACAACATCATTTCCTGGATGACAAAAAAAAAAAAAAAAAAAAAATTAATCCTTCTTATCTCCAGAATGTTCCTTCCTCCATCTTGTCCATAGCCGAGTGTGGTTAAGTTTGGCAGAGGGCCTTATAATGCTCTCACAGTCATTTGGCCTGGCCCTGGCAAGGCATTTTGGGTGAGTTAATTAAAAGTTTGACCAAATACAGCAGAGTAATTTTTAAGTTGATAATTTTGCATGGCCTTCAAATGATGTTATAAACATCCCAATGGCACTCAGCAGAAAAAAGGTTCCCCACCCTGGAAGCAAAACAGAAATTCTCCTATTCCACTTTCTCTGTTCAGAAATTGCAAACACTGACTCCTCTGACATATATGCATTGGAATGTATTTGCTGGTCTTTCTACATAGGATCTTCTTCCCCACACTACTGCAGAGTTTCCCCCCTCCTTAACTCAGGTCTCTAATCAAATCTCACAGTATAGAAAGGCTCTGCTTGACCATCCTGAGAGAGCAGCCTTCCTCTCCAGTATCATTGCTTGCTTACTGTAGCTTATTTTTCTTCTAACTTTTGATCTGACATAATTTGTCTTCCCTGATTGCAAAGCCAAGTGGTATTTAGTACTTTCTGTTGTTTGTTTTTGGCTGCTCTTTCCTCAGAGACTAGAAGAGTAAATAATGCAAAATAATTAATTTTCAAATTAAGTAATCAAATCATTTTATGTTCTTTATGATATACAGTATGACTTTACCACAGTTTATTTTCCTGATAAATGTTTGTGTTGGATATATATTTTCACATCAAAAAAGTTTCAAAGAACATTGTTAGGCTTGATTCTGAGCATGTGTGAGACAGCATCTCTTGCTCATACCTAGACATCACTGTATTAGATTGTGGTGTATCTGGTGTCATATTTTTTAAGTATATTTTATTGATTTCAGAGAGGAATGAAGAGGGGGAGAGAGATAGAAACGTCAATGATGAGAGAGAATCATTGATAGGCTACCTCCTGCACTCCTCTACTGGAGATTGAGCCTGCAACCGAGTCATGTGTCCTGACCAGGAATTGAACCGTGACTTCCTGGTTCATAGGTTGTCGCTCAACCACTGAGTCACTCAAGCTGGGTGACTGGTGTCATATTTTTAAAATAATGTCAAATATCCCCCAAAAGTACAAAATTTTTCACCTCCTTCAGCAGTCTGACTTCCCATTTTTCCACATCCCAGCCAATACTTGTTATTGCCAGACATTTAAATTTTGTAAATATGATGAATATATACTACCATGTTATTACTTATTTTTAAATTAATTTAAAAATTAATAAGGTTGAGCATTTTATGTGCTCTTGTGTTTGTTTTTTCCTATCCAGTCTTTGCATGTCAGTTTTAACCAGTACAATGAGATAAGAAGCTAACAAATGCTACTTATTAAAAATAACTCTAACAAAGAAATATGACTTGGTGTCTTTATTCAAATAAGCTGTATAGTGCAAGTTAGGATAATTATATCTATACTAGGGGCCCAGTGCACAAAATTCGTGCACAGGTAGGGTCCCTAGGCCTGGCTGGCAATCAGGGCCAATCAGGCCTTCTTTCCTCTGGCTGCTGGCTACCGGCTGCTGGCCGGGGTCTTCCTTCATTCCACACCGCCCCCTGGTGGTCAGCGCATGTCATAGTGAGCAGGGGAACTCCCAGTTGGTCGAACTCCTGAGGGGACAATCTGCATATTAGCCTTTTATTATATAGGATACCTGCAGGCAGGTTAAGCCCTTGGATAATTAAGTAGATTATAAAAATATCTAATTGTATATAAGAAAATTTAAATATCTTCAAAGATTTTCCCATTATAGAGCCTAACTCCAACATAATACTTTACTATTACTCAAATGAGATAATCATATCTTATGAAATATAATCACAAAAATTGTAGACCAGTGTCTCAGTGTCTTATCACTTGATGGTTAACCATAACAAATCAAATTCTCATCTCTGGTTAAGAAGCTGTAGGAAACTCACCTCTCTAGGAAATATTATACATAAGAAAATCACCATGAAATTCAAGGCTGAAGATTATGTTACAATGACATTTATAAGAAAGGTACCCAGCAATCAAATTTAAGTTTTTCTACATAATGTGATGTTAGTCTCATATACAACACCCATGGATATGCAACAGGTAACAAGCAAGGAAAGGCAATGTTAACTTTTCAATGCCTATCAGGTTATTAATATTTTACAGATAGAATGACTTTCACTTCCTGAATGCTCACTATGTGCCAGACTCTATGATAAGCACTTTACATGCAGTCTCTCTTTTTAAAAAGTATACTCCAAAGTAGATACAGTATTGTTTCTGTTGATGGATGAGAAAACTGAGGTTTCATAATTTGCAGAAAGTGGAGTTATTTACAGTTGTCTCTAGAGATAGACTATAAGCTGCTTTGCCCTGCTACCCTCTAAAGAACATTTTAAAGAAAGTGTTAGTCAAAGAATGACTTTCATTTGTGAAAAGGTCTTAATTTCATATAGTCACATCTAATAGCATCCTGTGTTTTCCTTAAATCAAAATTCTAATAACTTGATGTGCTTTTCTTCTAGCAAAACACTTTAATGTTCATGGCATTAAGTATGTAACACATCTTCCTGCTCCCTTTCCAACTTAACTGGGCATCATAGCCAACTGTTCCTAAAAGAAGTAAAGACATTCTTCAACCTCCCTGTTAACTTATTCAGGACTCAGCTGTAAAGATTTGTAACAGATTCAAGGATAACCTCATTATAAGGCCTATTCCTTAACTGTATGTTATCATGCTTTTGTTTTTGATATTTCCAACCATTTTAGCTTTTGCTATGGGCACTTTTATTATGGGTTTCATAAAAAATAATTTGTTAAGAAAATAGGACTCTTACGAAGGGAAGAATACTAACTTGGTCTTTCTTGAAAATTTCCATCCCTGTGCATATGACACCGCAATGTTGTACAAGCTAGAAAAGTTGTCTTATGCTCACATTTGTGTGTTTCTAGAGAGCTAGGTAGGGGTGTTGCTGATTAAGCAAATTGGATGGAATTATTGCTGCTGGGAAATAGCCTGTCCACAGTGTTGAAGAAAATATTCATCGAAATATTTTTAGCAGACAACTTGTCCCATGCTGAGAAGCTAATGTCTCACCTCTTAAGTACCAGCCAATTTCTTCCAAAAACACATGTAGACCCAGCCAGGTTGTATCATTCAAATCATAATCCATCATGGGACACAACCTGGGGATGTTTGAATTTCACTACTCAATAGTCAAATCTTCAACAGATTTCCTGACATACCCTAAAGAACATCATTCTCCATTCATATCTATACTGAGGACAAAATGCCCAATTTGAGAAAAACGTGATTTCTACTGTTTAAACTCACATGCACATTAAAAAGCCCCTAAACAAGCATTTTTCAAACCTTGCCACACTTACAACAATGGCCTAAGTGTTCACAATGACCAAAATTAAGCAGTCGGTGGGGATCAACTACTCCCCAAGGAAACAGTCTCTATCTTCCTGTCAATTTTGTATTTCTTCACATCTTTTGAGAAGAAACATTTAAAGTTTACTTAGTGATACCTAAAAACAAAATACAAGTTAAAACGGTTCACTTATTAACCCAAATCTTGTTTCCAAGCTGAATAGTTGGTTGGTTGGTTCCATATTTTCTTAGCTAAGATCTTTCTCTGACTAGTGATTTAGATTCCTTTAAAAAGAATTTTATCTGTCCTGCAAAGTATAAAAAATTATTAGGCATGATTTGTTTTTATTTCACAGCAATCTAACTTGGCTCAGTTAAAAAAGGATCGTAGTTGAACTGTGCTCTGCCTCAGTCCATTTGTAACTGAAGGTAATTCCCTACTCTGCTACTAATTAGTCTTACATTTTGTCTACAGCTACTGGGGCATTTCTGGAAAACACTCATGGTCTCCGTTTATAATCCCAGCTCTGCCATGCCATTTTACAGCTCCATGGTCCATGGAATATATAATGCCTACTTTGTAAAGACCTAATCTGTAAAGTGGGCACACAAACACAGACTGCAAAGGACTGTTGTGAGTAGGAAGCAAATGAATCTCCAGTGCCTGTCACAGTGCAGCTGCTCAATAAGAGTGTTATGAAAGTTAATTCCTGCATTAGAAAAATATAAACATTTTGGAAAATTCATATCTATTTTTAAAATAAAAGGTCTAAAATTCAAAAACACACACACATGCTTCAGTTTAAAGTGGACACCTGCTTTTTAGAAACTGATTTCTTCAAACATACCTGCCAATTGGCCTGTTCTTTGTGAGAAATCATCTCACTTAGTAATAACCCAAGAGCGACTTGCAAGTTTTAGCTCAACAAGTCCTAAGCCTTTTGATGTCATATATGGTGTAATCAGTTGTTGTTTTTTAAATCTCTCTTTCAAAGCCATCGGTCTCCTTCTTTTTTTGATGAAAAGTGTTAAAACTAAAAAGAAAATACAAATTTGGTTTTGAAACAGAATTTGGGGAAGCCTTCTGAAAACCTACCTGAGTTCATATAACCAGATGCTTACTCTTTCTTCCTTTAGTCCAAAGCAAATGTCAGTAAGCTGCTATTTCATCCCTCCTTTGTAGAACAAATGCCAGACAAGCTGACATATGAGAAGACGTACAGTGCTCTGGGTCATCAGGAATAGTGAGAGAAGCAAAAGGACAAGCCAGTGCCTTGCTGCCAAGAGCTCCCCACCACAGCGAATGAGCATGGCCAGCAAAAACAATTTCAAAAGCACTTGGCTGTATTCACTTCTTCCTGGACTGCAATAAAGCTGGATTTGCATGAGGTGCCACCCGCAGATAGAAATACAGAAATAAAACATCAAGGTATGGAAAAGTGAAAACTCTTCTACAGCCATTATTGTTTTTATATGTATAGCATCCAACTTAATCATTTTTAAAAATTATCTTAATATAGAAATGACACCCCTTATATACAAAATAAAAATTCTCCAGTACCTATAAAGAAGTGCACACTTAGCAAGAAAAATTCATGACCAGTACATTCAATTTGTCATGGGATTTAATAATCCAAATAAAAATATTACGCTTTTTATATCTAAAATCTTGCTTCTTTACATTTGAACCCATTTATGTCCCTCTGAATTTTTTAAAGGTCCTTCTAAATGTAACCATGAAAAAATTTTAAAGACCAGGCTTCCATTTGAAGAAGCAATCCAGGTATTCTCTATGTTATGGAGCTCTTTTTGAAATGCCTGATAACAGGAATCACTTATTTTACAATCCATTGCTTGCATTGGACTATCTTACCAGAGAACCATTAGTTACAGTAATTCTGCAAAAGGATTCTATAGTTTTCTGTTTGTATCCATAAGAAACAACGTAACGGCTCCCGTGACAAGTTGTTTGAATAGAAACTCAGCAGAAGCTGAATGAACATTTTGGTTATATTTACCTGTATGAGAGATAAGGAAAAAACAATATCCAAGAATTAGCAATAGTCAAACCATCACTGCAGTGGGTGGTAATTGGCCTGTCAAAAAGAGTTCCAATAAAGAGGAGCCACAAAGAAAGCACGTGGGGACCTTCCTGTGTGAGAGAAGGCAAAAAATAAGGAAAGTGCCACCAATTGATTAAAAAATAAGGCAAAGCAGGAAAACCTGGTAGATAAAACAGCACAAGAATGACAAATGGAAAGAAGTTCACTGAAAAAGCAAAACTATGGGGGGGGGCGGGGGGGAAATAGGTACTTGTTTTAGGTGTTCTTCTATTGCTCTCATTTTTCCCTTTTCCCTTTCGTTTTTCTCTGTAGCATTCCCACAGTTAGCTGATCCCTGGTGTTTTCATGCTCTCCCATTGCCTGTAACTTGACCCTGTGAATAACGTACAAGATTTTTGTGATGACCTTCCCTTGCCAAAATTTTGCTGTATCTCATTCTTAGAAGTGCTTGGTGCAGGTAACTAAACTAAACTGATAAATGAATTTTGTTCATTTATGCATTCATTCATTCAACACATATTTTTTTGGGGGATATTCCACAGTGATTATGACAAGCATGATCCTTGTTCTCATCAAGAAAGTAATTAAAAAGAACACAAATATATTAAAAGCTACTTATAGTTGTGAAAAGTGCTACAGAGCATATAAACAGGGTGCTGAGATAGGAAATACAGAAGGGTCTAAAGTAAAACAATCAGGAAAAGCCTCTTTGAAGAAAGATTTCAGCTAAGATCAGACGAAGCCAGAAGAAACTAGACATTCACAGTGTGGGCCAAACATTATCTGAGAAGGCATAGGGGCTGGAGTATTGTGGGCCATTGGGTCATGGGGTGATTGGGTCATGTGTTGTCATAAGTGTTTTTGTCATAAGAGTCTTTCCTCTGAAAGACCCTTGAGTTTTAAGTGGGAGTGTGACATATTCTAACTTATACGTTAAAAAAGATCATTTGGCCATTATGTGGAAAATGAATTGGAGTCCAGACAAGTGTGAAAGATAAGAGACCACTCTGAATGCCTCTGCAGTTCTCCAGGTGAGAGAGAAGATGGTGGGAGACCCAGGATGCTGGCAGTAGAGAGAGGAGTGGCTGGATTTGAGATTCATTTTGCAGGACTGGCTGGTGGACTTCACAGGTGTCAGAGTTATGGGGAATACGTGTGAAGATTAGAGTGTATGGGTTGGGAAGGAAACACCATTGGCAGTTTGGACATGGGCTAAGATGTGGGAACAATGGCAAAGAGATATGGCACGGGATATGGCCATCTGTCCATTTGGACATGGGCTAAGATGTGGGAACAATGGCAAAGACTTATTGGTTTCTTTCTAAATACTTGTTACATCTGTCCCTTCCTCTTTGTCCCTAGTATTGAATAGCAATTTATCTAGAAGATCCTCTTCATCTGATTCCTGGAAGGACTCCAAGAGTGGTACTCCATCATTGAGTATCTTCTTAGTTCACATCAAAACGATGCTCCTAATGAAATATGGTAATCAATGGGGATTTTGGAAGGAATGTTGATTTATGACAGAAAACTTAACCTGGGTTGCCTCAAAAGGCAAAATCTTTTGCACACTGCACTTTTATTTATTAGATCATGACCAAATATACAACATTTTAGTACATTCAAATTTGTAAAGATAAAAAAATATTCATCATCTAATGAATTCCAGTATTATAGAAAATCACAGATGGTTTGACCTGGGCCCCCAAGGATCATTGAGTCCTGCCATCTGACTTATGTGAATGAGTGACTCGCTAAGTGGCTTGCCTCAAGGTAAACAGCTCGCTAATGGCAGAACTGGGACAAGAATGAAGTTCTTATTCTTCGTGCATATCATGTAGACTTCTACTGTAACCATGATAAAATTTAACCACAATAGCAGTAGCCAAAATTATTTTTTCCCAGAGGCGGCCAATATAAAAATTTCAGAGTCTCTAGTGCCTGAGGGACATTCTGTTTTCCTGTTAATGTCCGTATATAAATAGAGGGTTTGAAAGACACAGGTACCCTTCTTTCTATGTGTTCATTATTAAGAAATCTGGCACAGATCAGCTGAACACTTTTTTTCCTGGCATTTTCCAGTTGGCTTTTCAGGGCTTTTAAAAGTGAATAATCCCTAATTGTGATGTTTGAAATCTGTTCCAAAAAACCTTCCAGAACAACAACAAAAAAGTCACCAATCCTTAGCCAAGAAGCTTATCAGTGAAGTCCAAAGTACACATTGGTCCCACAATTTGATGGTGAGCCAGAAAAGGGATTTCAAATGCATGGTGATGATTTGATCAACTGGGAAATACCCTTGATATTCAAAGCTATCTATCAATACCTGAGCCACAAAGAGCCACCAGACACTAATAGAGATAGTCTATGTAGGGAATAATGTGCTATTGTTTGAATGAGACAGGATCATCTCTAATTGTAATTCTGGAAATTCTAAGAGGACCAGAAAAGGCTCCAGACATGCAATCCTATAACTGAATGTTTACAAATCTTGAACAGGATTCTTTTCCAGGTAGACCCTTTATCTGCCATATTTCTCACCTTTATAAATCACAGGATGTCTTCCACATCCGTGTATTCCCTGGTAGATGGGCAGAGGTTTCTGATACTATTGCACAAAATGGCTTTGTCACAGAAGTAAGAACCTGGTACAGGTGATTTCTTTTCTGTCTCCACTATTTGGCCAATTGAGGGTATATAAAGACACAACTGATATATATATTTTGTACCTGATAACACCAAACTAACAAATCTTACCAAATATGTAGGTTCCTAAACATTGAGTGTATTTTCTACTCAAGCATATTTTTCCTTTGATATTCCATTCCCATAGTTCTACAGAGTAGAGAAATATGGAACTTTCCGTGCAGGGAAGGCATGATGGGCATTTGCCTATTCTAACTCAAAGCTTCCCCTTGACCAATCAGTCACCATTCTTGTGTGTTTCAAAGTTTTCTAAAACATCTTTGATTTTTTTGAGGAGAAAATTTAGTCCTCAGTACTAGAAGTTATCCTTTCTATCCCATGTTCATCCTCTCTCTCCTATCTATCATCTCTTTATCTCTCTCTAACATCAGTAGAAAGGACTCATGCCATTCACCCCTTCATAGCTTGCATAGTACCCAGCTTACTGAGGGCTTAAATACAATGTACCCCTCATGAGAGTCCCAAAGAACATCATTCTGCCAAGTAAAATGTAATTAAGATCAGACCAAATCATGATCTTGAAGGTTTTGCAGCAGACCCATCCTATCATGGAAGGCATGTGGTGCTCTAGTTGATCTTCCAGTTAATAATGATATCGGGCTGTCTGAACTGTCCCTGCAATTTCATGAAATTCTTGTCCTAAATTAGTGTTCACACATCAGTCCACTATGAGGTAGTATGCATATTTCAAGGTCAGTAAGAATATGTTCTTTTTTGTATTTCTTATTTGATAGATATTATTTATCTAGTTTTATTAATATTCTTAAGGTTAAAAGGATTATAGAAACATGAAAGTATATATCTTTAATTAGTGACAATGCTGAACTTTCTAATCTCTATTAAGAAGCTGTGAACCATGAGAAACAAGACAGTATAAGAATGCTGTTTAGTGAACTTTTAAACTAAATTAGACATAAAATTAGAGGGAGAATTGCTGAGTCATCAGAAGCATGGGCCTACCAGAGGATAATCATGTTTTCCATGCCTGCTGTCCCCAGTCTGTGCCACTGCTAGCAGGCTCTCACTTTCAAATGGTTGCATTGTTTTTCCTTTCTTATAGTTGTTAGGACATTAATTTCTGCTTTGGGTATTCTTGCTCCTCAAGAACATTACACATTAAAAACCCAGACATTCCTGCCCTAACCGGTTTGGCTCAGTGGATAGAGCGTCGGCCTGTGAACTGAAGGGTCCCAGGTTCGATTCCGGTCAAGGGCATGTACCTTGGTTGCGGGCACATCCCCAGTAG
>NW_005371371.1:4485973-4514344 GCF_000412655.1 Myotis brandtii | reverse complement strand
TTTTTTAAAAAAGGAACCTTGGGAAACATACAAACAAACAAAAAACCCCAGACATTCCTGAATGTAATGTATGGCAATCTAACCTGTCACCCCTACTCACATACTGAACACTCAAAATCCAAGAGAAAAACTGAGGCACGTTACTCCACTGAGGCTGCCTATAATGAAGGCCTCGACCAGGCTCTGACCTCCTAAGCAGAAACCACACTGGAGTCCATCCCTGGGGTTCTGATCCAAGTGTTATCCTGAAGAACTGAGTCCCCTTAGCCTCTATCTCCCTCTTTGCTCCAAGAATCAGTTCTGTCATATGTAACTAGGAATAAAATCGCCTTCTGCCCAGGAGATGATGTTGTGATTCATGGAATGATATCTGAAATATGCCCATGAGAGAATTTGTCCAAGAATAGGACTCTATTCCACTGATCCTCTGTCTCTGATGAATTCCTCCTGCTTACCTCAGAGTAAGCTACAGAAAAGAGAAAAAATATACTATATAAAACTCTAGGGTTGCTTTTGCCTCAAGAATTCAAAAATAAATCTGACTAGGTGGAATATCAATGATTAGTCAATGAACACCTACCTATTCACCAGCAAAAATCATTCTATTTCTGATCCAATTAAGGTTAACTTATTAGTTTTTATTTTTGTCAACTCAGGTTAACGTATTACTTTTTATTTTTGCCTCCTTTAAGACAGTTTACCTATAGGGAATGGTTTTCAGAAACTAGCCATAGCAGTGAAATGGAGGGTGATTGATGCCACCTCCAGTGGTTTTCTATGAAAATGAGAAAAACACATTGATATGAGACCATGTATATACTAAAATTAGACTCACTGCATCATGCAAAATTGTAGAGATCATAAAATAAACCTGAATTGACCAGCAAAATGTACAGTATGCCAAAAGACAAAAACTGTGTGATAATGCTTTGTGTGGAAGCAAAATAGAAACATAAAATAGAATGGTGGTTGCCAGGGTGGGAGAAATAGAGAGATGTTGGTCAAAGGGTACAAACTCCCAGTTATAAGAGAGATGTTCTGAGGATCTAATGTACAGCATGGGGATTATAGTTAATAATATCTATATATATAAAAGGCTAATATGTTAAGTGTCCCTCCCACTGTCTGACTAGTCGCTATGATGTGCACTGACAACCAGGGGGCAGACACTCAACACAGGAGCTGTTGTGACTGCACACTTGCCATTTACAGAGAAACGGCAGCACAGACCTGATGCCAACAAAGCAATACTCAGCTTCCCCCCAAGTGAGACACAAGCACCCCAGAGTGACAGCCCACCAAATTGCAGCTGACACTGCTGAGACCCCATGGCACAAAATGCGGCTCAGGTGCTGTGGGCACCAAGTAATGACACCACATAGCAATGCCAGGCTTCCTCTCCCTAGTGATGACTAGCCTCCTTGGAGTTTCTTTAGACCAGTAACATGACTTGCTTTACAGCCAGGTGGAAACATTTACACTTTAACCAAATGTCTGTGAAGGGTTTTCCCGTGCCATATCTCATTTGATCCTCACAGAAGTCCTGGAGTAGGTAGATAGGAGACTTATTTATAAGGTGGAATCTTATTTTCTTTTCATTAGCAGGAAAATGAAGATTTAGAAAGCTTAGAAACTTGACCCAACTGAAAAGAAGTAAGAAATAGTGGATCTTGCCTAACCGGTTTGGCTCAGTGGATAGAGCGTCGGCCTGCGAACTGAAGGGTCCCAGGTTCGATGCCGGTCAAGGGCATGTACCTTGATTGCGGGCACATCCCCAGTAGGAGGTGTGCAGGAGGCAGCTGATCAATGTTTCCCTCTCATCGATGTTTCTAACTCTCTATTCCTCTCCCTTCCTCTCTGTAAAAAATCAATAAAAAATATATTAAAAAACAAAAGAAAAGAAATAGTGGACCTTGAAAATGACTTCAGGTTTTCTCACTGTGCAGAATACAGTCAAACACTGCTGCAGTTAAATATTTTACCCTTTGTTCTCCCTGTGTGATCTAAATAATAATCTGTTTTGTACTGATATTTACTACTGTGTTGCTGACAGTTACCTGAAAGATAAGTTGGGGTGCTTCGCTGGGCTGGGAAAAGTTTAGCTAAATCAGAAAGCAGGTCTAATTAAGCAAACTTATCTATATATAAAGCTCTTGCTAACGCCAATCGCATGCATGTGTTTCCATATGTCATTGTCGATCGTGAATTTAGTTGACACTTTTATTATAGAGAAAGGGCGAACAGCGATATCAAAATATTTCTTCTAATTAATTTCCTTTCAATGTGCATGAATCCGTTCACTGGGCCACTAGTTATTTATACTAGAGGCCTGGTGCATGAAATTTGTGCATGGGGGGGTGTCCCTCAGCCCAGCCTGCATTCTCTCCAATCCGGAACCCCTGCTGGCAGTCTGACATCCCTCTTGCAATCCAGGACCACTGGCTCCTAACTGCTCACCTGCCTGCCTGCCTGATCACCCCTAACCACTCTGCCTGCCTTCCTGATGCCTTCAACTGCTCCCCTGCCAGCCTGATCCCCCTAACTGCTCTCCCCTGTAGGCCTGATCACCCCTAACCGCCTCTGCCTTGGCCCCGCCACCATGGCTTTGTCCGGAAGGATGTCCAGAAGATGTCTAGTCTAATTAGCATATTACCCTTTTATTAGTATAGATACTTGAACATTGCTAGGATAATATATGTTAAATGTTCTTCCCTTGAAAAAGAAATGGTAATTATGATGGAGATGTTAGCTAACATTATGGTGGTAATTATTTTGCAATAGTTAAGTGTATCACATCAACACATTATAAACCTTACATGTACACAATATTATGTCAGTTGTATCTCAATAGAGATGGGAAAAATTTGAATAAATTATTTTTAAGTGAAACACACACACACACACACACACACACACACACACACAGAACCTCTGTAGTAGGTTGCCACTACTGCCAAGGACAGGCTTCTAAGAATGCAATGAGTCTGCTCCAAGCTTGATCAGGTGACTTGAGTCACCAGGACCTGTAGCTTCCTCATGAGAGTGCACAGATACCATAAATTCTCTCTCTCTCTCTCTCTCTCTCTCTCTCTCACAGAGTCAACTTTGCATTATCTAGGATTAGTCTTTCAAGTTCCTATTAACATAAGTGAGAGAGTTTATAAATCTTTGCTCTAATATCTCATATCATGGCTTCTTTTCTAGGCTATATTAAAGAAACACATATATAGTAATATTTCTTTATATGCATTTTTAGGAAAATATTTTTATACACAATCACATGTTTAGGTTGAAGGTCTATATTACTCAGAAAGAAAACATTTTCAAGGGTAAATAAATAAGAAAATAATTTAATTCCCCTTGAGCCATATCTCTAAAGTTACTATTGGAAATGTTTTGAATGCTTAAGAATATCAAATGCAAAAATATTCCAGTCTTAAATTAAACATAAGTAAATGTAGTATCTGCACCATTGTTTCTTTCTGTTGTATGCATAGTTTGAGTCAACTACACAAAACCTCTACAAAAATGCAGAACTAAGGCAAGCTTCCCATGGAGTAAAAAGAATGAGGTGGGGTTATTCTCTGTGTTCCCAAACATCTCTTGAGAATTCTAAAACAGAGTAAATGATCATAAATATCTATACAATAATTAAGCTAATAAAATGGCTACATATAGAAGGCAATAATAATTAGGAAAGACTTTTTGGATTAGAGAATAATCAAGAAATAGAAAAAAGGAAATTGGTTTGAGCCAAAAGATAAGAAAGTATTTAGAGAGAAAATGACATGCAAAAGCATTTAAGGCAAGACAATAAATGAAAACATACATAGGAATGTGACTACCATGTCAACAGACAGACTTGGTTGACTGAAGCATAACTACCATCAAGTTGTATAACCAAATAACCAAATATCATAAATTCCATTTGCATAGTACTTTAATATCTGTAAAATATTTTTTTATGTTATAGGATTAACTCCTTGATGAAAAATAACTCAGTGATAGAGGAATAAGCATCCTCATTTTAAAAACCAAGAAATAAAGATTCAGAAATGCTGGTAAATTATCTAAAGATACAAGAAAGTGACAGAGGTAATATGAAAATTTCATCTTATGTATTATCTAATGCTCTTGTACTAAGCCATTGTGTGGTTTATAAAATGTAAGTACATATTATATGTGGCTATTGGCAAACAAGGATTGGGAAAAAATATAGGAGACAATTATTAAAGCTCTGAAAATATAAATTATTTGCTATAACTCTTGTCTCCCATAATATACTAGAGATTCTTAGTAAAAATTCTTAAGATAGTAGGCACTCCTTAATCTGTAGTTCTGGGGGGGGAATACACAGAATGTCATCTGTGTAATATTTTCTACAGGCAAGTTATGATTTAATTTGAAATAATTTTAAGGATGGTATAAACCTTGTCTTTTTAAAGTGAATTTATTATTTTGAATAACAATTTATTCACAATCACTTAGAAAGCAAAATAATTCAATAAATTATAGAATAAAATTATTGCTCTTATTCTGACATCTGTTATCTCCAACCTTCACACCCACCACTTCTCACCTCATAGTGTGTATCCCTTCAGACTGTTTCATACACACAAACACACAAAGACAGACATATACACAAACATGCACATACACATTTTAATTTCCATCTTTATTACATAAAAGGTAACATATTAGACACATTATCATGCACTGTTTTAAAATTAACCTATCCTGAGATATTTTATAATCCATACAATCAATGTCCTTTTTTAAAAATAGCTGCAGAGTATGTCAATAGTGGATGTTTATAGATGGGTGCTCAGGTTCTTCCTAGTTTTTGTTGTAAAAATTTAAATAGTGAGTTGTAGAACAGACATAGTTAAATTGTAAAGTTAAAATTACCCCTATCTAGGGTCTTTGACCTTTAGCTCCCAACCCTCCCTCAATTTCTCTTTTCATCATCATGCTCTTTGCTGGTATTACCACTATCCTTTTATTTAAAAAATATTTTTATTGATTTCATAGAGGAAGGGAGAGGGAGAGAGAGAGAGTTAGAAACATCAATGATGAGAGATAATCATTGATGAGCTGCCTCCTGCATGACCCCAACTGGAATCAAACACAGGACCCTTCAGTCCGCAGGCCTATGCTCTATCCAATAAGCCAAACCAGCTAGGGCACCACTATCCTTCTTGACTTCTCAGTAAAGGAGGAGGTGAGAGGGAGGCAGGATGAGAAAAGGATTCTCAAGTTCCACAATTTTAAGGTAAATGTTAGGTTATATTTTCAGGCCACAGTTAAAATAACACATTCAATTTCAGTAAACCATAGACGTTTACAAATCTCTATTTTTAACATGTAGGTTCTTCTGCATAATCCCTGGCTTTCCCATCATGCATTAATCATATATGCATATGATTTCATTTGCCTGTTAGGATCCAGAGCCATTTATGCTGAAGAATTACCAACAATTATGGAGCAGGCACAGAACTCCCACATTGAGTATCACTTTTTCTTGCCTTTGAAGATGAATTTCCAGTAGGATCTGATCATTTGTTCCTAACCTATCTCTACTTGCAGCTGTATGACATCCAAAATTTAGATTCATCTTAACCCAGAGGCAATGTAACTTGAAAAAAAAGAAAACATGGTTCAAATGTTTTTGATAAAAAGGGCTGAGAGGAGAGCATCTTAATGATTCAGAAAAGATGTCGACTCCCACATTTAGCAGAAAATGGCACACAGATATGAATCATCAAGTCCTAATAATTAGCTACATCTTAATTGATTTAACAATTCATTTAAGTAAAAGTTATTATTTAAAGTTTTGTCTAACAGAGTATGTTAAACATGTCTTATGGATATTGCACAACACCATCATTTCCCCTCTTTCCTTTCCACAGGTTAGTGCTGCATTGAATGTGAGGCATCGGTTGTCTATACACAATGTTTTTTTTCTAAGAATTCAAAGTTTATAAATGACAGGCTGAAAAAAAGATGACTAGGACTCTTTTGCTCCATTGAAACCCAATGTTCATTTCCTCTTCATCATTCCCTAATACGGTCTTTCATCTGTTGTCCAGGCCAGGGGAATATTATCCTTTCCAAGAAAGTATAATATTTCTGGAATAAATGTGCTTTCTAGTCTGAGCTCCAGCACCAACAAAACCTGTTGAAAAAGAAAATTCATTCCTACCTGACATCAAATAACTATTTTGACTGATTATTTTCTCTGAACTGACAGGTTGTTTTTGCAATGTAGACACGAATGTAGTCAATTTAGTGCATAAATGATACATGAGGGGTTCCATATTCAAAGCAGAAAAATTGAACAGTAGTTCAATAGACGCTCAGTATTTACTTGGTTCAGTAACAACTATTGTAAAAGTATCCACTATGTAGATTGTAAAAGGCTTTTTAAAAACTTGTTAATCTTATGCAGTACATGAAATTGGAAAATAATGGCAATGGACACTTAGTAGATTTCACTAATAATTAATGAGATAAAAGATATGTCAAAAATACACTGTGCTCCCACTTTTACAAATCTATCACAATCACCGACACTGTAAAGGAGTTATATGCAATGGTGCTCCTTAAATTATTATTTGTAACTAAAAAGTGGAAACAATAAAAATCTCTACAACAAGAAAGTGGTTAAATAAATGAGGCACATTCTATTTCTCATTCTCTGCCACATACTCCAAGGATGAATTCCAAAAGTTGAGTCAATTTCAGAGTGACATAGAGTTTCTCATGTATCCCCCCCAAGATCCTACGTGGAGCAATTCTAAAAGTTGAGTCAATTTCAAGATAGTGTGGCACACACAAAAAAAGGAATCAAAACCTAGAGAAGGTGATTTTTGCTCCCTGTTTAAATATTTTTAATTCAACTAATTTAGTTGTTCTCTGTACCAGTGAACTTGGGAAAGTTTTAGTTACCGAGGAGATAAGTTATTGTTTGTCCTGGGATATGGGAATTAGAGAGTAGTCTCCAAAAACTTATTAAAGAAAATGAATACTTTGTGAACTTAAGCACCTCACCAGCTTGATTCCTAATTTATTAGACCCTGTATTATGAAAATGAACAGATTTCTTGAGGCTTTTTCTCCTTCTGATTATTCTGAGAAAAGCCTATAATGGAGTCCGTGACTTAACAGAAAATCACATTCCTTTCAGTGTTATTTACCATGGGTCTTTCAATGGGTTCCAGTGAAACTTAAAAGAAGTTGTTTCTTTTGCATTTATATTTTCTCTACATGAAAACTGCCTGAATGTCAGCAACCAGGACACACTCTTCCCTAGAAGCCTATGAGTACAATTGCCTAACTTACATTTTAAAACCTACACACAAGGCTTAAAGACAAATGCCACTTAGAAATCAGCTTGGAACAAAGAAGCAAATAAAATTTCACAATTGAGAAAGAACTGTAACTATGGGCTTGTAGGGGTTCAGAACAAGTTTGTCCAGAATGTGCCACTTTAGCATGTGGTTTATTGAAGCTGAAGACAATTGAAGCCCCAAAGATTCAGGAAGAGCTTTTACCTCCCCCGACCTGATTGAAAGGATTTAGATAGCCAGCCTGGCCCAGGAAGAGATGTCTCTCTCACCAGAGAAAACTACAAAGAGTAAGAGCAAGGTGTAGTAGACAGGGAGAAACTTAGCAAAGTCTTTGTTTGTTTGAAATCTTTTCTGTATCTCGCTATCTCTGCATGGCATGACAAACATTTGTTTTCCCTTCTTCCTATACATGGTTTCCCTCCTCTTTGATGTCCCAGACTCCTAACTCCTTCTTCCTTGGCTCAGAAGAGCATGAAAGCCTCAATTACCTATCTGTGGGCTTCATATTCTTATGGAGCCCATGTATGTATGAAATTAAATTGGATTTTCTCCTGTGAATCTGTCTCACGTCAATTTAATTAGACCAGTCAAAAAAGAACCTAGGTAGGTAGAAGATAAAATTTTCCTCCTCAACAGACTCTTCCCACTTTGCATTATCATGTTTTCTTTCCACCGTTCATTATTATTTTTAATTCTCAGCTTTGTTCTAACAACGTCATGCTTTCCAGAGGAAGCATGCATTCCATATGAATGAATACCTTCCACAGATTGGCTTAATTTTCCTTAAACTTGTGAGTAGTTATCATCTAGGATTTTTTCTGAAACCCAGCTCATGTGGAAAATAGGAATGTAATTGTAAAGGTTTTTATCTGCATTGAAAGTAGAAAAGTAAAATATATATAACCAATGAGTATAATTCTTTCATTTCTCAGTAATATCTATATGGATTGTATAAATGTTATGAGGGTAAAACGATTCACTCATATTTCTGAAAATGTAGAAGCTGTCACACAAATCAGATTTATATTGCTTCAGCCATATAATTGATCCTTTATGCTTGTTTGTGTGTTTTGAATAAACCCTCATGAAGGTCTACTACCCTTGTAATAGACACTTGACATCTTCCCAAAGCAAGGCATTTAATTTAAAAAGGCAGCCAAGAGCATGCTCTGATCATTTGATGTTATAAATCAACAGACAGTCTGACTGTTTCACTTGCATTTTTGCAGTGCATTGTAGCTGATTTAAGGCAAAGCCCAAAGCCCTTTCCATGAAATGGACATTATACATCCCAAGCCCCACTTTTCTTTCACTAGGCTACCCTTTATAGCATTATTCTTTTCAAGCAGAATGTCCAGTGAGTATATTAATTGATCTCTTGCTGTTTTGTGGACCACAGTTAAAAAAAGAGGCCACTGGCAAAATTGTTAGAGTTAACACATTCCATTCGAGGCAGCCTAGGCTTTACTTCACCTACTTTTGTGTCGCACAAATGTCTGAGAAGTGCTTTACCATTTTAACATTTCATAAAATATGTTTCACATTATTAAAAGGTGTATTGATCCTATATACTCACAACTATATAGCAAATGGAATACATAATTAGCTTAAAGAAGTTTGCTCAACTATTTTGCATATGAAAATGTAACATCGTTCTTTCAATTGCTTGAGGTAATTCTTTTTTAGAGAAATATACTTTTATTGATTTCAGAGAGGAAGAGAGAAGGAGAGAGAGTTAGAAACATCAATGATGAGAGAGAATCACTGATTGGTTGCCTCCTGCACGCCCTCCACTGGGGATACAGCCCGCAACGCAACCCAGGCATGTGCCCTGGGGGGACCCTTCAGTCTGCAGGCTGACGCTCTATCCACTGAGCCAAGCCAGCTAGGGCTTCAATTGCTTGAGGTAATTCTTAATGTTCTTTTAAAATAAGAGACTATCAGAGTTTTAAGAAATATCTTGAACATTTTTTCAGTCACAATTATTTTGTCTTATTCAAGAAAGCAGCCATTGTCTAACGTGATACTGCCAATTTGCAAAAATGTTACTTAAGAAAAACTAAACAAACAAAGCCTGATTAGTTTTTATATGGAATGCCAAATGGCATTCATGTTTAAAAATTATTATTGATATTTTACTACAAAATATTGTATTAAACACTTGGACAGTTTTCAATGATCAGGACACTGAGACATCAAAGTGCTACTATGCAAACATATTTAACCTGGGGTTAAGAAGTGAGGTTACTGTGCTCTTTCTCTGTAATTTTTTCCAATTAAAGTTCATATGTCTTAGGACATTCCTCTTACTTTTACCTGTTATTATAAGTAACAGTTGTTTTTATAGTCTGTTCTCTACTAAGAATTTACTTGAGAGATTTAGTATTTTCTACTCTCTTTTCTATCTCTCATGAACCCCACATGGAGCTGAATTAAATTCCTTAAGTCTAATGTGCACTAAAGAATAAATGTTTCTAGATAGCCCAGCTGGTGTAACTCAGTAGTTGAGTATCAACCTATGAATCAGGAGGCCACAGTTCCATTCCTGATCACGGAACTTGCCCAGGATTCGGGCTTGATCCCCAGTGGGGGCATTCAGGAGGCAGCTGATCAGTGATTCTCTCTCATCATTGATGTTTCTCTTCTTTCTCTTCTCTTCTCTTCTTTCTCTTCTCTTCTCTTCTCTTCTCTTCTCTTCTCTTCTCTTCTCTTCTCTTCTCTTCTCTTCTCTTCTCTTCTCTTCTCTTCTCTTCTCTTCTCTTCTCTTCTCTTCTCTTCTCTTCTCTTCTCTTCTCTTCTCTTCTTCCTCTCTGAAGTCAATAAAAATATTTTTTAAAAAATGTTTCTAGATATATAATCAAAGGCCGAGTCAACTTTATGAAATTCTCATTTTTTCATCAATAGTCAGAAGTGACTTGTTTACTTGACCTTTGACTCTAGGATGCTATTTTTGAAAACAATAATGATATAATTAATTGTCATCATTAATATATCATTCTACTCTCACCCATTATACATATATTTATTCAGGTCAACATAAAAATATTTTGTGGGGAAGCACGGGACTTGTTTGGAAAGTCTGTAAAGAGAATTTTCCGAAAGGCCGGGCGCCTCTGGGGGGAACCTTGCCGAAGGTGGTAGCCCCTACCTTGACTTTTACAAACAAGTCCCGTGCTTCCCACAATATTTAAAATAAGTTTTTATAATTATATGTAAGTGATTTATAATATTGTGCTCTAAATCATGAAATCATTTCACTGAAAATTGTGCTTGAGGTTTTTTGTTTGTTTGTTTTTTGTTTTGTTTTGTTTTTGTTTTTTACCAGTAAGAACATTGTTTCTTTTATTACGATTAATATACTGCAGTTCCAAAATGTGCTTGAGGTTTGGGGCAATTATGTAATCCATTTAAAATACCCCTTTTGATTCACATATCTACATCAGGCTTCAATTCTCACTTTCCTCTTGAGTTTCACATCCATATTTTTTTTTATTGTCTACTGGATATCATCTCTTGGCTAACAGACATGTTTTGCCAAATCAGCATTCCTCCTCATTCTCCCAGTTGCTCTGTCTCTCCATCTTGATTGATAATGACATCATTCATCATGTTACTAAGCTACAAACATTGAAGTCATTCTCAATAACTGTTTTCCTACTGTATTCATTTTCAACTGGTCACCAACTTCTATAACTTCTATTTCAGAAAGAGAGATGGATGATAGAGAGATAGAGAGATAGCTATTTTAGAAAAGGTATATTGACTAGTGGGAGTGAGAAACAAAGATACTAGTTAGGAAGCTGTTAAAGTAATCCAGAAAGTAATGATGTGATTTTTCTTGAAAAATATATGAGAATGAATACATGTACACACAGCCATGCACTAAATAGATTATTTATGTACATATGTATCTATGATCTATATTTGTACATATCTATTTATCAATGCTTTTGATGAGTGCCCTTTCCTAATTGAGTTAAGCCATTTTCTTACACAAGACATTCTTTAAGTTTGTTATGCTGTCTGTCCATTCTACCCTCTTTCCATCCCCCATACCTTTTAATTAATTGCACAACCTCAGGCAGTCGTCCTGGTTCATTCATCACCTATACTCCATACATCACTCTATACATCATGAATTCTCTGACTTTAGGGCCTTTTCTTTAGATCATTTTTCTTCCTAAATTCCTTCAACATCCAGATATGAGTGGAAAAAATCTCAAATATCATCCTCTGACCCCAAAATAGCATTAAGATGCAGTCCTTTCTCAGAGTACTAGAAAGCCATCAGTGTACAAAATTACTGTATCATTTTCATCCACTAGAGCCCCTAAAGGTAGGGATATTGTTTTTATCATCTCTCTACCTGCTGTTCCTGTCATAGAGTAAGCTCTCAATGAATAATTAGGACAAAATTTATTTTTTGTTCTAGTTATTAATAGCTGGTTTAGATTTCATTTTGCATATACAGGTATTACCTAAGTCTGGCATAAAAAGGGACAGAAAGGAGTTCTGAGATATGGTTTCTAAAACATGGATGGTTAGTTATGTTATGACATATTTTTAAAATTCCTATCTATGCGGTGATTGATCAATTAAGAGACAGAAAAGATGAGGATTCATGCTCATCCAACAGGAAGCTGAGGCAATTACCTTGGTAACTCAACTCAAAACTCCCAGCTTTTGAATCTATAGACCTGAATGTTTAAAATGGCTTACTTTTTATGCTGTACTTTCAAATATTCTTTAATAAGTATGTCATAATAAAACCTGTCACACCTAGTACCTACTTTGTGTCCTCCTGTGTTGGGTGTTTATGTTTGCCTGCTCCCCACTCGTTCCATTTAGGTCTTGTTTTGTTATTTTACAAATGTGGACCAGAATCTGAACATATAATATTTTCATAATGAAAACAGCATCGCTAAAGAGAAAAATGTACTGTCTTTTAAGAAAGTAACTGAATAATCATCATAATGTTGATTTTTAGTTAGTTCAAATATGAGAAAATTACTTTCGCTATTTGGCAAACCTAACAGAAACAATGCCACTGAGGTAGCCAGACAACCAGCATTTAGACTGAAGGCCATCTTCAGAGTCCTCTCTTCCAGGAGGCGGGCTCTGAGCAAGTAGAATGCACAGCGGGAATCAAGCCTGCAGGTCACTCCGAAGGAGGACTGCACTGACTTCAGTCAAGCACAGACTTTCAAGGACCTGGAGTAACAAATGATTTGTTTTCTTTTGCTGACATCAAATCAAGAGACAACTTATCTTATCTGACTCAAATTATACAGAGACAAACATATTTAAAAAATTCCACATGAGCTCCCTTTTATTTTTCAAAGGCAATGCAAGAAAACATCAGTTCAGTCACATAACGTCCTCACCCCTCTCTCTCTCATGTTTCCACTTTGTCCCCTTCAATTTTCCATTTAAAGGTTTAGAAAAGATGGAACTACTCCATCAGAAATGAGAATGACCCTTGTCTTAGTTCTCCACATTTCATGTGATGGGTACAAAATTTTAAATTGATATATTATATTGATGACAATAAAAGATAGCTATCATTTGCATAAATGTGTGGTTACCAAGACAGCTTTGCAAATGCTATTTAATTTAAACTGAGTCTAATGTACCACACTGGGGTATTATCAGTGTCAGTGACAGGATGGTACACATTTTCAATGCTCTGGTGACTAATGCTATATCTCTCTTTGTATTTATCTTGCATCTATGCATCTTTTTCCATGCATCTATGTATTTATCTGTCTCCATCTAGCCATTCACCTGCATCTGTGTATACATGTGTGCATGCTTGCGCGCGCGCACACACACACACACACACATGGGCGCATTTGACTGGTTTATCTCCATCATTACCTTGTCGTGTTATTCAAAACCTCTGTATGGCCCTTCTAGACTCTGTCCCTGAGGGAGTAAGTATAAGTGAAGGGGTGTTGGAAAGTCTAACCTTGGCTAATATCTGCAGAAGATCCTTTTCTGAGTCTTCTTCACTATCCTCTGTCATCATCTCTTCCCTTCCCTATGAACCTACCTTCCTAATAACACTTAAACTTCTGTAATTTTTCACACGTGGGCATACTCCAAGATCATTGATCCTCTCTTACTTTTTCTTTGTCATCTTCTTTTTTTTTAAATCCTCACCTGAGGATATGCTTTTCATTAATTTTTAGAGAGAAAGGAAGGGAGAGGGAAACAGAGAGAGAAGCATCAAATGGTTGTCTCCAGTATGCACCCTTACTGGGGATTGAACCTGTAACCTGGGTATGTGCCCTGACCGGGAATTGAACCCATGACCCCTTGGTACATGGAATAATGTTCCAAGCAACTGAGCTACACAGGCCAGGGCTTTGTCTTCCATATGTTTGTTTAATTTATGTTTATTGTTGAAAGTATTATAGATGTCCCGCTTTTCCCCCATTGACCCCCAGTAACCCGCACCCCCAGGCCTTCACCACACAATTGTTCATGTCTTTTAATGACATCTTCTACACCATGTCTTCAACTGCCTCTCCAGGCTGATGTCACTTGCCCCTAATTTCCTCACCAAACCCAATAATAGAGGGTGAAAAAATTTTCACTCTTAGCTGCTTCCATCCAGAAGTCTTAAAGGCTAAATTTGATATCAATTTATATTTACTTTAAGACATACTGAGCATAAAACTTATATTCAAAATAAATAAGGACACATGGAATATGATTATTATATCATCTTCTCTCTATAGAAAGCCCAGAAAGATGAAAATAAAGGCAAAAACTTTTGACAAGCCTCATGAAAAAATATGAAAGTGCAGGTGTGTAAGACATCATTGACAGATTTCAATTAGTGCAACTCTTTTTAAAATTAGCACCTGTCTTTAGTGAGAAATGGCATGCAGAATAAGGTAAGCATGTATATTTAGAAAGGGAAATCTGGTGATTCTAAAAATCATAACTTATTTTAAAAAAACGGGGGTGGAGGTAAATAGGCTTTACTTATAAAGCAAAGATGTTTGAATAGCGTATTCTGATGTACAGACATGTATAGTTTGACATAAAGGCAGACAATTTTCAAAGTTAGTGACATTTCAAAAATAAATGTTGAGAGACTTCCATGTACATAAAACACATATATAAAATACAGATATAAGGAATTATGAAAACAATAATGTCAAATGTAAAAAAAATTAGGTCAGGACACTTACGAACTCATAAGATCTATGCTGACACTCAACAAATCACATAACGCTTTACTCTTCAGTAATCATATCTAGAATATGAATGGTGGAAACAGGTAATTTCTGAGGTTATTTCAAGTTCCTTCATTCTACCACAATGCATTATTTTATAACTCATCATTGTGAAATGATCATTCTATATTGTTAATGCTGAAACATTGGCCTGTCACTAACATTATTTCATCCAATCCATTCATTCCCTCCTGTGAAAAGAAATACAGGAAATATCATTTAAAAGGAGGTCAGGAAACCCTGAAGGGGCACCTCTCACACACTTCTTGCATCCTACATAACTAATTGTTTTGACAATGGAAGACATTTTCCCCCCATAGGAATTTTATCTCCTGCTTTGAATAAAAAGAAAGAAAATCCCTCTCTGTGCCAGCAACAATACACTGACGACCAATTACAGCCAATGAGAAAACACCACAACCTAAAACTCTTCTTCTCCAATAAACTTTTGTTCAAAACAACCCTCCCCAATTTCCTCCTAAAACTTAATGAAAGCTAACCTTCCTTGTCTCTTAGGACTTGTTTATGTCTCACCATAGCTTGCTTATTCCAAATTGCAATTCTCTGCTATTCACAAATAAACTAATTTTGCTAGTAAAATAACTGGGTTTTGCTTTTGAATTTGACACTCCCCTGATTTTTGTGATACGTTATGACCTAGACCTCATAAATGTCACATTTCTACCTTGTTAAGCCTCTTTTCTTATATTTTTCTTCCTTCTTAAACAGTGAATAATATAAAAACAAATCCAGAAAATTTGCCCAAAGTTTTATAACTATATCTACATCTAAAGCTATAGCTATGTCCATATCTATAACTATATCTATCTAGATATAATGCTCAGATAATTATATGAGTTTTAACAATATATTTTAAAAATCAAGATGTACTAAGTACTATCTCTTTATGAAATTATGTAGAATTACAGGACTGACTCCAAACAAGGGACTATGATTGGTTAATTAACAAACATTTACTATCTATCCAAGGTATTTTTAGTAAATAACCTCTGGGAAGATGGTTAAGGATGGCAGAGAGACAATGAATAACTAAAATGTTGATTTACTTTCCCTTTGCTTATACATATTTATATCTCACCTGGGAAAATGTCATTAATACATGTGAACAAATCAGAGAACAATTTTTTCTCTAAAACATGTGGTGTTGCATCAGAAGTTTAGAGAGAGAAGAAAACTGTAGAGCTTGGAGTGATATAAAAGATTTATTTTTGGAAGTGGGACTTCAGCTAAATTGTGAAAGATTTAGATAAACAAAGAAGAAAAAAATAAAACACAGAGGTGGAAAAATGAAAATAAACCCAGAGACAGTATTTCCTTCCTTCCCCTCTCTTCTATCCATCCTTCCTTCCTCCCTCCCTTTCTTCCTTAGGGAGAGAAGGATGGTAAAGATCACGGGGAAATCAAAGTGAAAAATCTTAAGAGAATCAAGAAAGTCAATGATTCACATCAAGGCAGAAGACAGACCAAAGGATGATATTCAGTGTCTTACAGTATCTATCAAATGCTACTGCAGCACTGAAGGGAAAAATGTTAATGATGGACCTGAGGTAGAGCAAGAGAGTTATAGTTAACTACAAAAAGCACTGTTTCAGGAACATGCTGGGAACAAGCCCTATAAGCAGTGTAAGGTTATGGTTATCCAAATAAAGAAAAGAGTATTGTTTGTAAATTAACTTTTATTATCTACTAGAGGCCTGGTGCACAAATTCATGCATGGGTAGGGTCCAGCTGGCCCACCCCGATCAGTCCTGATAGGGCTGGGCTGGCCAGGGGGAGGGGCTGCAGGCAGTTGGCGGGCCAGCCCCAATCCTGATCAGGGTAGGGGGTGATTGGGGACAGGGCCATGGGTGGTTGGCCGGTTGGCCCCGCCCCCTGGTCGAACTTCCAGTTGAACTCCTGGTCTAGGGGACAATTTGCATATTAGCCTTTTATTATATAGAATTTTATATTTATCCAAATTACAATTATTAATTCATACAAACAATAATTAAAATGTTTGACCAAATATGAGTATATGAACATCTTAACAACTAGAATCCCTTTCACAAAGTGTGGGGCTGTTGACTTTCACACATCTGCAACCTCGATTTCCTTCATGTCTTGATGATTGCCATTTGAGTCTAATGCAAGTCTCTTAAAGCATCCTCTGCCTTCCGTCCACTACTTGCTGGCTGCTTATCCTTGGACAATTCAATTAGCCATGTTATATTTTAATTCATCCATCCATAAAATGGGAATGGCAATAACTTTAATAAACTGGTGCATTTGTTTGAAGAGTTGAATATAACAGTGCTTAGAGAAGACTTAACCCTGTGAATGCCACATGATTATTACCTAATGTTAAATGTAATTATTAGTAGCAGCCCAAATCAAAGAAAAACTTATTAATTAAACAAATGATTGGCTTGAATAGGAGATAAAAGCTTATCCTCAAATTTACAAATATGACTTGTGCTCCCCCTCTACCATACTCAGTTATTAAACCTGTAAACCTCAATCTGACTGGGAGATGTTCAGGAAGAAAATCCACACAAATGAGATGTAAATGAAGACATTTTTGTAAGGTATGGAAGGGAAAATAAGTGGGAGACTCTACAGGTTTGAAGAATGAACACCCTAATGAGTGCAGTTTGAGTCTGCACCAAAGGAAGGATAAAGCAGAAGGTCAATTGAGTTCCTCTTCCATGTCTGAGAAGCACAAACTGTCACTACATCAAAGAGTTGAATTACTTAATACATTAAGCAGCATAAGTTGATTCAAAAATCATAGCTGACAAATAAGAAATAAACTGAAATAAAATATGTATGAATTTAAAAGTTTTAAAACAAACAATTGTTTGAAATGGCCTGGTGCCAATTCTATAGAGCTTGAAAGATAAAACCAAAACATTGCTTCATTGCATGTTGTTTAAAAGATTGAATTGTGGATCTGTGTTTCTTCATCAGTTTATGTTGTTCATTATATTCCAAAAATGAGATCATGTGATATTTATCTTTCTCTGACTGGCTTATTTCACTTAGCATAATGCTCTCCAGGTCCATCCCTGCTGTTGCAAATGGTAAGAAGTCTTCTTTTTTACAGCAGCATAGTATTCCATTGTGTAGATGTACCACAGTATTTTAATCCATTCATCTGCTGATAGAAACTTAGGCTGTTTCCAAATCTTAGCTATGGTGAATTGTGCTGCTATGAACATAGGGGTACGTATATCTTTTCTGATTGGTGTTTTACACAGAATCATTGATCAGAACTTCAAACCTCAGAGGGAAGGTAGGGGAGGGTGGGGGTAAGGGGGAGAGATCAATCAAAGGACTTGTATGCATGCATATAAGCTTAACCAATGGACACAGACAACAGGGAGGTGAGGGCATGAGTGGAGGGGAAATGGGGGGATAAGGACACATATGTAATACCTTAATCAATAAAGAAATTAAAAGTCAATAAAATAAAATAAAATAAAAAATAAAAGATTGAATTGTGGTTGCCCAATATATAGATTTGTTAAAAAGACTGACCATACATTTAATTATTTTCTGGAAAAATAGTAAAGGGTAAACCCTTTTCTTTATTTCTAACTCTAACAGAATAAAATGCCTTCATGACTCAGTGATAGTTTAGTATGTGTGCACTTTTTATCATGCATCATTTTGTTTTGTGTTTTGAAATAATGGTGGCTTTTTTATTACTCTTAAATAATTTTGTACGGTAAGGGGAAATATGTTTTAAAATATAAAATTATAGCAGTCTTTAAAACAGTCTTCATTTTATAATTCACTTAATTAGTAGTCTCTGTGTGTCTTTTGTTCAATATTCCAGTTATTTTCAATATTTCAGTATTTCTTAATACTTCCCGGTATTCAGAATTCCCACTGTTTCTCATAAATACATAATATACTGGTATAAGGTAAGGTTGATTCATTGATTTTGTTGTATTCTCATGAGAATTCCCTCATTCTCATTCATTCATCAAATGTTTACTGAATGCTTACTATGTGCAAAACTGTTTAAAGGGCTGAAGATACCACAGTGAGAGAGTCAGAAGTGGTCCCTGCTTTAATGAGTCTAAAACCTGGAATAAGGCAGAGGAAGACGAGGGTGCTAGGTAATAATAAAATGAAATCATCATAGAATAAGACTATTTCAGAGAATAGCAAAAGCATTAAATGAAAGAAAAGAGGGTAATAAAGTAAGGGAGTTTCTATGGCATAGTCAGGAAACCAGTCTGAAGAGCTACCCTAAATGAGAAGACAGTCACTTGAAGACTTTGGCGGAGAGCTCTCCAGGCAGAGGGAATGGGCAAGGACCTTGGGGCATGATGGAGACTGATCTGATAGAAGCACTGCAGAAGCTGGTGAGACTGCAGAAGCATGAGCTATAGGGAAAGAGATCAGTGATGAAATCACACATTTAAGAGAGAGAGGTCAAACCCCACAGTGATTAGGGACAACCATTGGCTAACATCCGGCTTCTATATACACATATGACATGTGAAATGCTTTTCATTACCAGGAGCTCAGTGAGCAGTTGCTAATTGATTATTGTTAGAATAGCTGATTGATTACAGTGCATACCTAGTAAAAACAAATTGTTCTCCTGAGAGAAATAATGAAAAAGATAGCTGTCCCATGGAAGAGATAATTTACCTAATATAAGCTATTTATTTTGCTGGAAGCCAAGTGGATTACTTCTAATCCATCCTCTATGGCAGCCAGACTGACTAACAAGGGAAGTCTGATCTTCCATAGGACACAGCATGACTGCCTGGATCTGGAACACAAGACCTTGCACGATCTGACCCTTGCCTACTTCTTCAAATGCATTTATCAACAAGGTCACCTTCCTTTCTCTTCCAATGGTGCAGAAAAATAAATGTATAGTTCCGCAGACACTACATGTCATCTCTGCATTTGCTCATCGTATTTCCTCTACCTGGAGTGTCCTTATCCTATTCCTCCAATGCATGCTTTAAAAAAAATCAGCTTAGGTGACAATTCATCTAAGAAACTGCCCAGCCTGTACTAATTGCCTCCCTTCCCTCCCACTCCTCACCATATACTCATTATAGCCTGTGCATATTTTTAAACACTATTGTTTGTTTAGGAATGTTGGTTCCCTTCACCAGATCACAGACTTCCTCAAGATACAGGTTTTGAGCATATACTAGTACTAGTATGTCTTTATACCCCTAGCACCTAGGAACAAATTCAGGAGTAGGTATTCATATAATAGTTAAAAGTAGATGAACTATCTTGACTCAGGTCATAGGTTATCTACTCTGTGACATCATGTCTCATATCCCAAGTGGAAATAAACATGCTCAGCTTCATATCCTCGTTGTACTCATGGTATCCTTTTATTTTCATACATGTAGTAACCTATAAAGATGAGTGGGGCTATGCTCTACGTATGTTGGTATTCCCAATACCTGAGAAATGTAGTTGGTACTTAATGTTTGCTGAATATATAAATATTTGAGCAGTATCAATCAACTTATTTTATGCTTGTTTTTAACAAATCTTTATAACCAAACATCATATAAGCAAATACATGATAAGATAATGAAAAATCTTATATTCAAAAGGATTAAATCATTTAATGGTTTAAATATTCATGGTCTACCTTGTATTATTATTATGGCATTGCTTTCATGAATGCAAAGGAAATTATTTAAAATTTTAATCAGAAGATTATTCTTCCAAAGAAGAAAAAAACAAGTTTATACAATATTGAAGATTATAAACAAATTCTATGTCTTAACCACTAAGTATCAGAGAATTAGAAAGAGAGACAAAATAAAAATTATAAGCTGCCCTAGATAATGTAGCCTACAGGTAAACTGATGAGAACATGGCTTGTTTATGCAGTTGTGCAAATAAATTTAGGATTTAAAAAGCAAAGCATGGAATTTTAGAATATAATTTAAAATGAGATAGATATTCCTGGATAGGTCAGCTTATTGGATTTTATTCATTTTAATATGATACTTTGATAAAGTATTTTTTATGATAAAGTAAGAATGCATTAAACTATTTTAGCCAGCTCTCCTGGCAGCATTCTCATTACCTTTAATTTCACAACAGTTTTCTTTATGAGATTTGGGATTTATAAATATGAAACTGAAACAATTTTTGGACCAGGTATTGTTCAGAGTTCACTTTGATCCATCACTTCATGGAACAATTTTCGGCAAGAAAAATGTATTTATGAAAATACTTCTACAAGACATTTTCCCTCTAAAGGTTTCATTTTCATAAATATTTTATAAGAATAATGCTTCAGTGAAAGAAATGCATTTGGCATACATGTTTACATCATTCTGGGTGAGGCCTAATAACAACAATAATGAAAGATCCTCCAAAAAGCTAATATTAATTATGCTACCTCTGGATCTTAAGATCAATATGAGGCCCTGTGTTAAGATGTGAATGATTGAAAGGAGTAACAACCTATCTTTAAAGACTCAGCACTATAGTTGGGGGAAAGAAATATAGAATAGGGGATAAAAGAGTAGTGAGAGCCATGTTAGTAAATGGCTAAAATATACCACTATATCTAAGGTACTATTCTCAACTATTTGATTTAAAATCATTTAATCATTTAATCCTGTCAACATCTATGGAGGTGAAATCTTTATTATCCCTGTTTTGTATATGCAGAAATGGATGCCCAGGATTGCACAACAGAAAGTGGCAGAGCTATAATTAATTATTGTCCATTATATCAGCACCTGTAAAATGATGCATGAATAAAGGAAAACTGTATTGGAAGTTCCTCAAAGGTAGGGACCATGGGTATATAATATTTTTGCTCCTGCAAATTATATACCATAGTGCTAAGAATATAATAAGTGTGTAATTATTTAATTAGTTCATAACAACAAATCTCATGCATAAGTTGAGGTATCCCCAGCTACTTTGGCATGAACATACTAGTACTTCTTTAGGGAAATCTGGTCATATAATTTCCCCCTCTTGCATGAGAACAAAGCGAACCAAATGAAGTTGAAGTATGGGTTTTATAAATCTCTCCTTTGTTCTTCACATCACTTTTACCTGCACTTGTAGTCTGCCTTTGGTGAGGTTTCAACAAAAGCTGAGAATCCACTGCAGTGGTAAGATAAAAATGGTCAGGTGTCATTGAGAAAGATATTGCTGCCCCTTTTCTTAGCATCTTTCCTTCTACATACATTCACTCCCCTACTTTTTCAGCAATGATGCTATTTTGTCAGTATGTGTCTATGAAGAATATGTAAGCATATATACTCATTCATAATTTGCTTATGATTGGGACTTTCAAAATCTGTTGCTTAAATTGATCAGTTATTATCTGAGTTAATTATCATGTGATCGCAGATAGCTAACCCACAAAGGGGAGTTTCTTTCCAAGATGCAAAAATAGTTCATGGAGGCTAAAGGCAGTAAATGCAGCTGAATCTCAAAAGACAGGAACCAAAACCCAGAGCACCAAGATCCCCTCAATTCTTATTGAGTTTGGCTTCATTTTTCAATCTCTGTGCAGACTGATGCTTCTATTTCTCAAATGTCAGAAAATAGCCACAGTCCAGATTGACTTTGCTCTCCATTCTGTGTTAGGCGATCACCAGAGCGGCACAGCCCCAATTTGACAAGTTCCTGGATGACAGTACTTCATCAGACATTACATCCTGGACTTGGCTGGGGTAGAACTTAGCAGGGCTAAGGGGGATAAACAATCTAGGGCAGGTTTACAACTGGTTCTCTCCACACAGTGCTCCACACACAGTCTGTATGTTACAACCACCTAGGGGACATTGTAAACCTCAATACCCAGTTCTTATAGTACACGAGTGCAATCCAAATACCGTGGGTGTGGGATTCAACATCAGTAGCTGTAATGGCTTCCCAGGTGATCCCAGTGGGCAACCAAGTATGAAAAACACAGTGCTGAGACCAATGGGAGTCCTGCGACCAGCAGCACCAACACTGCCTAGCAGCTTGTTAGAAATGCAGAAACCCCCGCCCCCCGCCCCCGGAACTATTGGATCGGTATCTTTAAAGCATCCCCAGGTGATGTTTATGAACAGTGAAAGCTGAGAAGCTTTACTGACACAGATCCTGCTTTACACACATATCAGGACTGGTAGGAATTGAAGGCCATAATTCACGGAGTTATAGTTACACTAAAAGAAAATGTTTCACTTGTTTATTCCTCTGTGATTCAGTTACTCAAGCTAAAACATCGGCCTTGTTTGCACAATAAAAAAATATCTGCTTTAAAGTCAGCATTTATCAGCACATATTTATGAAGTCAATGCTGTGTGTCTGGCACTGTATCAGACATGGTAGATTTTCAGTTTCCAATAAATAAAATATCTATTTTATATGCCCAGGAAATAAGATAGTGATCATGATGCACATTGAATGTTGTTGAGCTGAAATTCACCTATTTTTTCCACCATATATTTACCTACAAATATTAGCATTCATCTCCTGAAAATATGAATAAGATTTGTCCTAGATAAACCCATTTTTATTTGTATCTGAAATGTGTACACTTCCTGTGGAAGGATGTACCAGTGCATTGAGGAATTTGTTGGTAAATAGATCACAAAGACCAAGTTAGAAGATGCTGCTGCAAAGGGGACATAAGATAGTTGAAGATATACGAGTCAGTGCCTAGCATGTAACACAACTATACCATGACCATGTCATTTATCACTAACGGATGCCGTAGTTCCTCATTCTCATTATATTTTACTTATTTAACTCAGAAGCCTTTACCGGTACTTAAATATAGCTATGTGTTCTGCTTTTGAATTACAGGTGCCTCAGGAAAAGGAGCTTATGTGGAGAACATTCATTGGAGTTTGTCTTGTCACAATGTCACATGTATGAGAATCAAAGCATGTAGAATCAGAGAGTATATCTCAAAGCATAAGTCAGCAGATTGCAAAATAGCACGGCAGACTATTGGATCAAGAATACTATTATGTCACTAAGTTTTGCAGTTTGTTCTCTGCTCAGGCATTCAGTCAAAGGGATGGGAGGGGCTGCATTCACCTATCTACCCTTGAGCCCTGGCATGGGTGTGGTCTGCCATAAAGAAGGGGTTACTTGTTTCAATTCCCATGAAGGTGTTTTATGGACTGGTGCCAATCCTCAAAAAACAGTCCCATCTTTATGTATAAGAGCCCAAGTAACTGGACAACCGGCTGGTAGGTTATTACACACACTGACCACCAGGGAGCAGATGCTCAACGCAAAAGCTGTCAAGCAACAGCAACTTTGCAGAGTGTCCTCTTTCATTCCAGGACCTCTCAGAGCAGCAGTTCTCATCCTGTGGGTCGCGACCCCTTTGGGGTCGAACGACCCTTTCACAGGGGTCACCTAAGACCATCGGAAAACACATATATAATACATATTGTTTTTGTGATTAATCACTATGCTTTAATTATGTTCAATTTGTAACAATGAAATGGGGGTCACCACAACATGAGGAAATGTATTAAAGGGCCCCGGCATTAGGAAGGTTGAGAACCACTGCCTCAGAGGATGTTGGACTGCCAGTTTCAGCCCGATCCCCACAAGCCAGGCCAAGGGACTCCACCTGCCTAAGGGACCCCACTCACTCCACAGATGCTCTTCGAGCCCCGGTGCCACCCCAGGTGTGGCTGGCCAGGGAGGGACCTTGGGAGGTTGGCTCCAGAGCGTGTCCGACCCATCTTGCCCAGTCCCGCCCTGCCAGCCACCTTCTAATTAATTTCCTTTCAATGTGCACAAATCCGTGCACCGGGCCTCTAGTTAAATATAATATACAAAACATGAATAATAAATGTTTCTACTCAGGTGATATTTCCAGGGGTAAGATGGCCAACTGAATGGTACTAGAGATGAAAGCTTTATTTGGTTTTATTCATTTTAATTAATGAATTGGCATAACTAAAAGATAAAAGTAGTATTAGCATAACTAGAAAAAAAAGGCAGAATGGAGGGTTAACACACCAACAAGTTGTGGTTTAATAAACTATTCCCATTCAAAAATGAATATGATATAGTTATTCATAGTTATGTTTTCAAAGAATATGTAAGTTATAAGAAAGGCTTCCAATGAAATGAGATAAGAAAAACTTGGGATATAGAAATTCCCATATATATATAGTGTGTGTGGTGGGGGAGGGAGGGGAGAAAGGAAGGAAGAGAATAGAATTTAAAATATGGGGACTATACTTGTATACTTGAAATGTGCTAAGAAACTAGATCTTAAGTGTTCTCACCACACAGGCAAAAGAGATAAAACTATGTGAAGTGATAGATATGTTAATTAGCTTGATTGTGGTAATCATTTCACAGTGCATATGTATATCAAACCATCAGGTTGTACACCTTTAATATATTCAATCTATATGTGTCAATTATACCTCAATAAATCTGAGAAAAATTAGAAAAGGTTATTTGAGGAAATAACCAATCAATAAAGGCAGACAGAAAAATGAGTAATTTTATTTTATTCTCTATGATTTTCTTTATTTTCAAGTCTCAAAATTTAATATATTATCTTTTGTGATAAGAAAAAAATACGTTTGCAATTCTACAAGGAAAGAGGGTTTTTGAACCATAGGGAAAGTAGTATTGTGCCTGATGCCACAAAATCTTTGAATTATAACTAAATCCCATTGTTGCCTTCCCTGCTCACTCAGCAACCCTGAGCCTTCTGATAATTCACTTCTTGTGTAGCAGGGGGTGTTTTATGGGGGAGGAGGAGGGGGAAGAGCCAAGCTGTAGAGGCAGGGGCCCCTGGCCCGCCTGGCAGCTGGATTTTGCATTGAGAAGGAGAGAGAAGTCCATAGTCAGGAGATGGAAACTACTCCTGCCATTGAATTCCAGATGAATTTTTAATGACAGGTCCCACAACTGTATACTAGCTTCTGTTAATCCATAGAGTGCTGCTACATACTCAGAGCTGTTCTTCTACTATTTTCCTAATAGCCCATCAGGTTTCATTTTATTTCCCTCTGTTTATATACTTAGAAACCAAAGTAAAAATTTTTTGTCAAATGCTAAATGGCCAATAAATTTCAGACACTGAACTTGAAACCATGTCTAATTAACTTTAAAGCATGTGTCTTTTCCATTCAACCACCCTACATGGAGCTTACTGAAGGAATTCTTCTCAATTACTTTAGCACCACAGACCATGAAAAAAAAGTGTATGAAAAGATATTTAGTATTTAGAGTATTGATATGTGCCGGAAGCCGGTCCATCCTTGCTGCTTGACACAGTCGCTACAGGAAAGAAACATCTGCACAGCATATGTTTCAAGGGACCTGGCATATATAGCATATTGTTCTTAATATGTTTGCTCTCCTTAGCGCCATGTGTTTTAACCAAGGTCACCTCTCCGAGAAAGGTTGTTTCCCCAGGTGGGGATTTTTCCCTGAGGTTAGGGAGGGGATACAACCCCTTAACTAAGTGCCAGGCGGGTAGTTAATCACTTTAACTACAAACAATCACGCTTAAGCTACATAATCTTTACTCCCTGGAATGGAGATAAGAGACGCCCTAACCTTTGCAATAGAAATTGACAGGATTAAAATTGACTGGTATAAATACAGATGTAACAAGACAATAAACATCAGATCCTGATCAGATCCTAACCAGAACTTGGCTGGAGATCCTGGCTAGAGGTCCTGACTAGGCTGCTGATCAACTGAAGGCTGTCTCCATGTCATTCCTTCTTCGCCGACTCCGTCCACACCTTTGGGGACCCCTGGACCTGCTGGGGTTGGACCCCAGCATCTGACCGGCTCCCAGCAGATATGTTTTTACTTAAGTTGCCCTGAGTAGCTTAATTAGTGAGTAACTCAAAACGCAATTGGGCTAATTTAGTGCCTCTCCTCCTTTTGGGTTCTTCTTTCCTGGGTCTCATGGCAAAATGCAATGCCAAGTTCGTCTCCTAAGCTGCAAGTGGTGGCAGAAAGCACTAGTGCTTTTCTCTGCCTCTCAGCGGCTGCTCTCACCTAAGTTCTCAGTCACTTGCCCTGCATCAGTGGTCAGCAGATAACCCCTACCTGAAAACAGAATGTGTTGGCCCTTCTAGTTGTGACTGCTTCAGCAGCTGTCTGGTACTCTCAAACACTTGTTATAAATGTCATCTGACTTTTCTACTTGTTCTCCATAAGAGCATTGGTCAACTACAAGCTAGTCTATCACAACTGGGGGAGAATTTTAAAAAGGGAAAACATTTTCTCCCTTGTTCTCTTCCACACATACTCCCTGGATAACTGTCAGCTATTTAGGATAAAACAAAGACACAGAAAAGATGTAGATGGGTAGGAACCTTCCCACATTCTAAAATAATAACAAGACTATTTTCCTAACATCATGGTCTCTCCCAACATAGAGAAGCTACTCCCCTAAAATAAATTCTTTGGCCCTAACCAGTTTGGCTCAGTGGATAGAGCATCGGCCTGTGGACTGAAGGGTCCCAGGTTCGATTCCGGTCAAGAGCATGTACCTTGGTTGTGGACACATCTCCAGTAGTGGGTGTGCAGGAGACAGCTGATCAATGTTTCTCTCTCATCGATGTTTCTAACTCGCTATTCTTCTCCCCCCACCCTGTAAAAAATCAAAAAAATATATTAAAAAAAAATAAAAATAAAAAATAAATAAATTCTTTGAAGGTCATCTTTATCTCTCTTTCCTATGGCTTTCATCTTATACTTTATTCTCCACAGTTAAAATGCCCAGTGATTTGTTGATCACATGACCTAGATTATTCCTTAGACTTAATTACTGAGTAATTTTTGCCTTTTATGTGAATTATTTCTCTATTAATGTATATTTGATTTCCAATAAAAATTAAGTAATACTACATATAAATCAATTTGATGAGATTCCTACATTTAGCTTTATTTAACCATGACATAAGTATAATATAAATCTTTTTACATTAGCAGCTATCTTTGAGCCTTTGTCAGTAATATTTTAATGTTCATTCATGAATTCATTTGGGTGCATCTTAATGGCCTCAGTGGTAAAAAAAAGTATAGTAACTTTATTCTTCTAAAACCAATGATAAGGATTTATATAATCTCTTTAAAGATTTGGCAATATTACTAATAAAAATGTAAATGGACTCAAATGTTGATCATGCAATTTCATTTATAGAAATTTACTCTGCAAATATATTTGTTCATGTGGACAAAGACGTATATACTAGAATGATTATTATAACTTTACTAGAGGCCCAGTGCACAAAAATTTGTGCACTCGGGGGTGGGGGTCCCTCAGCCTGGCCTGTGCCCTCTCGCAGTCTGGGACCCCTCGGGGGTGACCACTTGCTGGCTTAGGCCTGCTCCCTGGGGGATTGGGCCTAAGCTGGCAATCACACATCCCTCTGGCAGCCCGGCAGCCCTCGGGGGGTGTCCACTTGCCAGCGGGGAGCAGACCTAAGCAGCAGTCGGACATCCTTAGCGCTGCTGAGGAGGCAGGAGAGGCTCCCACCACCACAGCTGTACTGGCAGCCATCAGCCTGGCTTGTGGCTGAGCAGAGCTCCCCGCTGTGAGAGCGCAGTGACAACCAGAGGGCAGCTCCTGCATTGAGCATCTGCCCCCTGGTGGTCAGTGTGTGTCATAGTGACCAGTCATTCCCAGTCTTTCTGCTGGTAGGGTCAGTTTGCATATTACCCTTTTACTATATAGGATAGAGGCCTGGTGCACGGGTGGGGGCCAGCTGGTTTGCCTGGAAGGGTGTCCCGGATCAGGGTGGGGGTCCC
>NW_005371371.1:4478262-4485535 GCF_000412655.1 Myotis brandtii | reverse complement strand
CTTCAGCTGCATGGCTGCCGGCCGCCATCTTGGTTGGCAGTTAATTTGCATATCTCGCTGATTAGCCAATGGAAAGGGTAGCAAAGTTATGGTTAATTACCATGTTTCTCTATTATTACATAGGATTATAAGTCAAAAGTTTGGAAATATCTTAACACATGTTAACTTGAACTGGTAAAATTATGTTAAACATATTCAGTGATTCAGTGTGAAGATTGAGATAATTTGATATGTGATAATATAAACAATCATTAAAACATATTAGTAAATGAAGACAAATAAAAGGAAAGGAATGAAAAGATTGGGGTGCCACCCAGAAAAGTATATAAGAAACTGAACAAATCTCTGCCACCCACCTCCCAAGTTGAAAGAGACAGACTACCTTTTTATTATGTGTTCTTCAATACTATTTTGTGTAGCATGTTTCCGTTTTAATAAAAATGTTCTACTCAATTATAATAAAACACATGCAACATTAGTTCATTCCTTTTAAATGTTGCATAGTGTTCTATGACATTTTTAAAATTCTTATAGATTGCTTCTACAAAAGCAGAATCACAATCTTAACACACCCCTTATGAAAGCCTTAATAACTTAATAATGTGAGTGAGATACTATTTAAAACAAACTACATTTTATTACAGCAGAAACATGGGCTTCAGAGTCAGAAGTCCACTAGTGATAATCATATCTGCCCTGAGCAACTCACTGCTGACTCTGAGTTAAATTCGTCAGAAATAAGTTAGAGAGAAAATATATAAAAATCACATTGCTTTGGCACAACTACACAATGGAATACTATGCAGCTGTAAAAAGGAAGGAAGTCCTACCATTTGCAACAGCATGGATGGAGCTGGAGAGCATTATGCTAAGTGAAATAAGTCAGTCAGAGAAGGATAAATATCACATGTTCTCACTCATTTGTGGATTATAATGAACAACGTAAACCGATGAACAAAAACAGATGTAGAGACAGAGAAGCATCGATCAGATGCTCAAAACTCAGAGGGAAAGCAGGGGAGGGTGGGGGTGTGGGGGAAAGATCAACCAAAGGACTTGTATGCATGCATATAAGCATAAGTGATGGATGTGGACAACAGGGGATGAGGGAGAGGGCAGAATTGGGGGGATGAGAGGACATTGGGGGGATAAGGACACATCTGTAATATCTTATTCAATAAAGGAAAAAAATGCAAAAAATCACATTGCTTTAAATATGACCTAGGAATATTTATATTATGGAGGGGTAGTTAGTGTTATAGAATGTAGTGGCATTAAATATTACATTTTCTAAATTTTAAACTTCATCACAACTTAAAATGGAAAAATGTTATTTTAAAACTTATCTAAGAATTATTTTCACTTGATCTTAGCCAAAAGGCTGAGAAGCGATCTAAGAATTATTTTCAAAAAGCTTAGCAACTTAAAAAGACCTACTGTGAAATTTACTACATGTTTATAAAATACAATAACTTATTTCCTAAAGTATGTGTATTATGTCAAGCTATTGATAATAAAATAATTAGCATTGTTTTTAAGAAATTAATAGACTACTGTTTAGAGCAATTTTAGGTTTACTGAATACTTGGTAGAATACTTGGTAGAGTCCCATGCCTCTCCCTCCAAAGTATCCCTTATTGTTAAAATATTGCCTTAGTATATTTGTTGCAATTGATAAACCAACATGCTACTTTATGGTTAAAGTGTGACATTTACATTAAGGTTCACTGTTTATTCTCTGGGTTTTTATAAATGTTTAATGACATGTATCCACCTTTACAGTATCATACAGAATAATTTCACTGCCCTAAGCAACTCCTATGCTCCACCTACAAAACAACAATAAAACAACAAGAACAACAAAAAACCTTGGCAACCACTGATCTTTTTCCTGTCTCCATAATATTGCCTTTTCCCGAATGTCATATGGTTGGAATCAGAGAGTATGTAGCCTTTTCAGTCCTGTTTCTTTCAATTAGCAATAGGTAATTAATGCTATTCCATGTCTTTTTGTGGTTTGATAGCTCATTTCTTTTTAGCACTAAATAATATCCCATTGTATAGATGACCCAAGTTTGCTTATCCATTGCCCTATTGTAGGACATTTGAGTTGCTTCCAAGTTTTGGCAATTACGAATATGTCTACTTACTATAAACATTCCTGTGCCGGTGTTTGTGTGGGTATATTTTCAATATATTTAGGTAAACACCAAGGAGATCGATTGCTAAATCATATGGTTGATGCATGTTTAGTTTTGTAAAACTGTTCATTGTCTTCCAAAGTAGCTGTGCCAGTTTGCATCCCTACCAGCAATGAATGAGAGCTCCTGTTTTTCACATCCTTGCCAGCATTTGTTGTTGTCAGTGTTTGGAATTTTAGCCATTCTAAGGGGTATATAGAGGTATCTTGTTTTATTTTATGATTCCCTAATGACATATAATGTTGAACATCTTTTCAAATGCCTATTTGCCCTCTGAATATCTTTGCTGAGGAGCCTGCTCAGATGTTTTTATCCATTCTTTGATTAGGCTGTTTGTTGACTTAGAATTCTTTATATATTTTCAATACAAGTCTTTTATAGTTATGTATTTTGTAAATATTTACCTATCCCAGTCTATGGCTTCTTTTTTCTTTCTCTAAACAGCACTGTTTTAAAATGTTAAAAAATCATATTAAAAAGTTATGCTATGGATTAATTTGTTGCTTTTCTTTCCATCACACTACATGGAAACTTTCCATTTTTATTGTTTACGTAGATATTCAGATTCTCATACAGGGACTTGGATTTCTTGAATCTTGAGATTAAATCAAGAAACACAAATATATAGTGTTGTGTTGTGTTTACACCAAAAACATTCTTAAAAATTACTCTTTGGTGTTATATGTTATACAATAAAATTTCCATAACTAGTTTTTTTAGGGTACTGACAGTGCGATAATTGTGTGTTTTGTCCCCAAAGTTATATTTTTATTTAAAATGATTAAATCAGATGTTTCCTTTGTCAAGCATTTACATTTGAGTCCTGGGTTATAGTGTTATTTCCTATACATTACTTTCCCAATGAGGCATATTTATTGAATAACGTGCATATTTACCTTTATTCAATTCGCTTTAAGTGCAAATAAGATTTTTCACATAAGAAGTTGATCAGCCACAGGGAAAAAATATCCTGGAGAATTATTGGAAAAAAAAGGCATGCTATGTTAGATAGTAGTTAAAAGGAAAGCTATAATATAGCTGAGATAGCACAAAAGATTCAACTTTTGTAAAACAGACTTTTTAGTAAAATTTGTATTTTGTGGTTTGCTATGTCCTGGAGTCCAAACTAAGAAGATGATCCTCAGCACAGAGGTACAGACACAGGTCAGGTCCTGGCTCCTAAAAATCACCTCGTCATTTAAAAATGTAATTCTACGTTGTGAGTTACTTTGTTCATTAAAGTACGGAATTTAAAAGAAGAACAATAGATTAAAAAGCATATTTGGTAATGTGATCTAAATTTTAAAAAGATTACATTTGCTCTGCTGACCCCTCAATTTTTATTTTATTTTTAAGAAAGCTTCCCTTAACCATTTAAAAATTATTTATTGTTTAAAAATATATGTACATATACAGTATTACATATGTCTTCTTTTTTCCTCATTGACTTCTCCCCAGGCACCCCACCCCTAGCACATGCCTTTACCCCCTAGTGTCTGTGTCCATTGATTATGCTTATATGCATGCATACAAGTCCTTTGGTTGATCTCTAACCTCCCCCTCTCTCCCCTGACTTCCCTCTGAAGTTTGACAGTCTGTTCGATGCTCCTCTGTCTCTGGATCTATATTTGTTCATCAGTTTATGTTGTTCATTATATTCCACAAATGAGTGAGATCATGTGATATTTATCTTTCTCCAACTGGCTTATTTTGCTTAGCATAATGCTGAACTTACACACTTTTCAAAAGTGGAAATATAGAAGGCCAAGAGACGTATGAAAACATGCTAATCATCTGAGAGACACAAATCAAAATGACAATGAAATACCATCTCACACCTGTCAGAATGGCTATCATCAACAAATCGACAAATGACAAGTGCTGGCAAGGATATGGAGAAAAAGGAACCCCCATGCACTGCTGGTGGGAATGCAGACTGTTACAGCCACTGTGGAGAACACTATGGAGTTTCCTCAAAGAACTGAAAATGGAACTCCCATTTGACCTAGTGATCCCACTTCTAGGAATATATCCCAAGAAATCAGAAACACCAATCAAAAAGGACATATGCACCCCTATGTTCAGAAGAATTTAACCCCTATGTTCATAGCAGCACAATTTACAATAGCTAAGATTTTACAACAACCTAAATGCCCATCAGCAGATGAGTGGGTTAAAAAACTGTGGTACATCTACACAATGGAATACTATGCTGCTGTAAAAAAGGAATTCTTACCATTCACAACAGCATGGATGGACATGGAGAGCATTATGATCCCTCCATATTTAAAATGAGTACTTTAAAAGTTTTGTTGATAAGTCTAGATTGGAGGAGTTTGTGCTACATGGGGCACATCTTGCACGATTATTAATAATACACTCTTGCCCTGGCTGGTTTGGCTCAGTGGATGGAGCGTCTGATGCCTGTGGACTGAAGGGTTCCAGGTTCGATTCCGGTCAAGGGCACATGCCTGGGTTGTGGGCTCGATCCTCATTGGGGGACGTGCAGGAGGCGGCCAGTCGGTGATTCTCTCTCATCATTGATGTTTCTATTTCTCTTTCTCTCTCCCTTCCTCTCTGAAATCAATGGAGATATATTTTTTAAAAATAATTCTCTTTCTCTCTCCCTTCCTCTCTGAAATCAATGGAGCTATATTTAAAAAAAAAAAATAATAATACACTCTTTATCTGGTAACATGAAGCAGATACAGATGCCTCCCAAGTTTATAATGACATATGCAAAGGAGATCGCTCCAGTGTCTGGAGTTAGCAAATTCTCCCATGGGAAAGGACCAGCTGTCTGGCAGTCAAGAACTGGCCCTGTGGGAGAGTGCAGTGAGTTTACGCCACGTAGCGGGAGCAGTTCAGAGTCTCCTCTAACAAAATCAAAAGATTCTTGGCAAATACTGAATTTGAATAGTAATATCTGCTTATGGAATTAATTCAAATCCATTACCTTATTTGATCCTAAAAACTTATGAGAGAGGAGGGAAATGAGTTATTAATCCTATTTTATATGTGGCGACAGAGTAAGGGACTTGCCCAGGGTCACATAATACACTACATATGGGTCCTATCATTCTCAATCTTTATTTGCACAAAGCAATAATTGGAAAGCAATGGAGACAGATCATGTCAGGGATGCTCTAAAACATTTCACTATTGTAACTCTTCAATGCCAAAATCATGAGTCATCTATATCATTTTTTCTATTATCTCACTTGGATGAATATCTCAGATTTCATAAATATTTTGATGTCTTAGAGCAGGGATTTTCAGCTAGTGTGACACAACAGATACACAGTGTGCCACAAGAATTTTTAAAACATCTTTACCCTTAGATTGTCAAATAAAAAAAATGATAGCAGCAAACAGAACAATAGCCATTCAGTGTGAATAAATCAAAATTATACCTATTTTTTGTCAGATTGGGGAAAATCATATATATATTTTGGTGTGCTGCAGAATTTTAGTAATTAATTTATGTGTGCCATGAGATGAAAAATGTTGATAATTGCTATCTTAGAGACTTGATTTCTGTGTGTGCACTGGCGGGGGTGAGGGATATCCCTAAAACAGGCAAAACCTACATATTAAAATATTGAAATTGTACCTGCAATAACAATAATGAAAAACTTGATGGACATAGTATTAAACCTAACTCTAAAAACTAGCCCGGCCGGCGTGGCTCAGTGGTTGAGCATCGACCTATGAACCAAGTGGTCATGGTTCGATTCCTGGTCAGGGCACATGCCTGGGTTGCTGGCTCGTTCCCCAGTGGGGGGCCTGCAGGAAGTGGCTGATCAATGATTCTCTCTCATCATTGATGTTTCTATCTCTCTTTCCCTCTCCCTTTCTCTCTGAAATCAATAAAATATTTGAAAAAAAAATACCATGCTCAATGGAGCAGCATGAAATGGAGAAGACATTTCAGCTTGCTCAGGGAAGAAAACACAGCTGAAGCCTCAGCTTACTATAAGAAGTTCCTAAAGAATTGTCTCACAATGCTGTGTTTTCAATACTATACACTTGGAGATGACTAATTTTCAAGTACTAAGATCTAGTTTAATTGAAGTAAGATTCAGGGTAGAATGAATGAAGGCAAGGAAGGTAGAAGGTAGAAGGATCCAATTTTCCATGGATGTTCAAACAGGGTTCTGAGGATTGCCCTCTGTGAGTACATCAAACCTAATTTTAATCATGGAAGTGTTCCATTTTAATGAGCGAGAGATTATAAATAAGAAAAAGATGTGATTTACAAACATACATTTATAGATATAGGTATGATCAACTCTATAAATAGAGTTTATTACACTTTTTTGAAATACAGTATGCAGAACACTAAAATACTATATTTTTTTTTATTTCTTTTCAGTCTGAGAAATCCAGTGGTCAAATCAAGCTGTTACTTGAGTTTAAAGCATTTTGCCACCTGATGCTATTGAACAGTTAAGAATAAAAATATGACAAATCAATAAGAAACAAGGTATCAAATAGAAAAATAATGGTCATATTTTTTCATATAGTTAAAATGATAAATGCATTTGGGATTTTTAAACTCTCCTCATCAAGCATATGTGTGTGTAGGGAACTTAATGCTCACAAAGACATTTTCCCCCTTTTTATCATTTTTTAAAGTGTTGAAACTCTGAGGTCATAGCCCTTAGAACATTCCAGGAGTATTATTCTGCTTCCATTTTTTCTGCCTGTCCTAACCTTGATAAATGTATCATCCTTGCATTGTCAATAAAGGACCTTACTCTTGGAATAAATTTACCAATTATCCCTTTTTTACAATAAGGAAAACACCAATGATTAGAAGCACTATACCATTTAGTGCCTCAGGTCATCACCCTCAATTTATCCACAGCTTGTGCTATGTCCACTAAGTTCACTTTCCTTTTTCTCTATGACTTCTGCAAACTACGTTTTAACAGAGATAAATGCAGGTTGAAGGAAATTTTATTCTCTAAAGATTGCGGATTGGGAATAACTATGACATTCCACTGCCCCCTACTTGTCAGGAGATAAAACTTCAAAGCAAAAGCATTATTTTTTTTTGGGGGGGGGGG